>NW_027507791.1:26841223-26954388 GCF_037356315.1 Lithobates pipiens
AAGCCACACCCACTGACACGGCTGGGGCCATATTCTAGGCAACTTCCTGCTCAAGATTACCAGCCGGGAGGACCACCCCGCACCCCCGATACTCTGCACCCCCAGAACACTAGATAAAAGGGGCAGGGTCTGCATGTCTGACCCCACCCCACACTCACATCTCGGGGCGCAGCACTCTTGGGCGGGGTTGGTCGTCGTAGCTCCACCTTCGCGGGGGGTTGGCTCGGGGTTGTGCCGGGGAGTGGAGGTCCTGGGAGAAGTTCCCCGAGGTGCAGCACGAGGAGCTCTTCGTTGGGCCCCCGAAAAGGAACTTGGCTATGAAAGCCATTCCTGGTAATGAGGTCACCGAAACACCGACATCAGATCCGGCCAATCAGAGGCCTGCAGAGAAGGGGACAAGGGTCAGGCTGGGGGTCCATGCATCTGAGCGGGTAGGTGACCAAGAGGGAAAGGTTGGTAGGAGGTCACCAGGGATGGAGGCTGGCAGAGGTAGGTAGGCAGATTGAAGACCGGACAGCTGAGGGCTGGTAGGTGGCCACAAGGGTTGGAGGTCAGATAGTTGGTTGTAGGTAGGTGACCATGAGGCTGGAAACTGCAGAGTTCACTCCGCAACACCGGAAATTCCCCCCCACCATACAACACTGACCCTCCCCGACACCGGACACCCCCCCCCACCATACAACACTGACCCTCCCCAATACCGGACTTCAGTCCCCCCACCATACAACACTGACCCTCCCCAATACCGGACTTCAGTCCCCCCCCACATACAACACTGACCCTCCCCAACACCGGACACCCCCCCACCATACAACACTGACCCTCCCCAACACCGGACACCCCCCCCACCATACAACACTGACCCTCCCCAACACCGGACACCCCCCCCCCATACAACACTGACCCTCCCCAACACCGGACACCCCCCCCCACCATACAACACTGACCCTCCCCAACACCGGACACCCCCCCCCACCATACAACACTGACCCTCCCCAACACCGGACACCCCCCCCCCATACAACACTGACCCTCCCCAACACCGGACACCCCCCCCCCACCATACAACACTGACCCTCCCCAACACCGGACTTCAGTCCCCCCCCCCCCCACATACAACACTGACCCTCCCCAACACCGGACACCCCCCCCACCATACAACACTGACCCTCCCCAACACCGGACACCCCCCCCCACCATACAACACTGACCCTCCCCAACACCGGACTTCAGTCCCCCCCCCCCACATACAACACTGACCCTCCCCAACACCGGACATCGGTCCCCCACCATACAATACTGACCCTCCCCAATACCGGACATCAGTCCCCCCACCATACAACACTGACCCTCCCCAATACCGGACTTCAGTCCCCCCCCCACATACAACACTGACCCTCCCCAACACCGGACACCCCCCCACCATACAACACTGACCCTCCCCAACACCGGACACCCCCCCCACCATACAACACTGACCCTCCCCAACACCGGACACCCCCCCCACCATACAACACTGACCCTCCCCAACACCGGACACCCCCCCCCACATACAACACTGACCCTCCCCAACACCGGACATCGGTCCCCCACCATACAATACTGACCCTCCCCAATACCGGACATCAGTCCCCCCACCATACAACACTGACCCTCCCCAATACCGGACATCAGTCCCCCCACCATACAACACTGACCCTCCCCAATACCGGACTTCAGTCCCCCCACCATACAACACTGACCGTCCCCAATACCGGACTTCAGTCCCCCACCATACAACACTGACCCTCCCAACACCGGACATCGCCCCCCCACCATACAACACTGACCCTCCCCAATACTGGACATCAGTCCCCCCACCATACAGCACTGATCCTCCCCAATACCGGACTTCAGTCCCCTCACCATACAACACTGACCCTCCACAAAACCGGACTTCAGTCCCCCAACATATAACACTGAACCTCCCCAACACCAGACATCAGTCTCCCCCACAATACAACACTGACCCTCCCCAATACCGGACTTCAGTCCCCTCACCATACAACACTGACCCTCCACAAAACCGGACTTCAGTCCCCCAACATACAACACTGACCCTCCCCAATACCGGACTTCAGTCCCCCAACATACAACACTGACCCTCCCCAATACTGGACTTCAGTCCCCCCACCATACAACACTGACCCTCCCCAATACCGGACTTCAGTCCCCCAACATACAACACTGACCCTCCCCAATACCGGACTTCAGTCCCCCAACATACAACACTGACCCTCCCCAATACCGGACTTCAGTCCCCCCACCATACAACACTGACCCTCCCCAATACCGGACTTCAGTCCCCCCAACATACAACACTGACCCTCCCCAATACCGGACTTCAGTCCCCCACCATACAACACTAACCCTCCCCAACACCGGACATCACCCCCCACCCCCACCATACAACACTGACCCTCCCGAACACTGAACATCGCCCCCCCCCCCACCATACAACACTGACCCTCCCCAATACCGGACTTCAGTCCCCTCACCATACAACACTGACCCTCCCCAACACCGGACTCACCACTTACACAGCGGCTGATACCAAAACAGCTCTGTGTGCACCTACCTGCATTGCCGGCTTCACCTGTCCACCTACAGCTCCAACAATCACATAAGTTTCATATTAATCCTTTAAGTTGGGATCAGGCAGCGTCACAATCCTGATTTATATGTACCTGTGACAGCAGATAACAGACCCGGGATTAGCCGGCCACGCACCCGGCAATGTGACAACTGCCAGAAATAACACACTGACCCCTCCCCCTAAACACCCAGAAACCTGAACCCCCAAATCAGATCCCGGACCTGAGAGCCTCACTTCCCCCACCTCCAACAGAAGCAAAGGAAAGTATTCTCCGGCCCCCCGGCTAGCCTTGTCGTCTGCTGTGTTTGTTGTTTTTTTTTTGATGTGACTGTTTAAAATAAAGAAAGGCGTTTTTTTTCTCAAGAGTGCGGCAATCCCGAGTCTACTTTCATTTGTTGCTATCGGCAACTGCCTGCACCTGTTCACTACCTGCATGTGTGTTCCTGGAGCGCTGAGATTCCGAAGCTGGGAGGAGTCTATTGAGGGAACCCGGAGGTCAAGATCTGAAGGACTGGACACCAATTCAAAAAATATTGTAAGACAAACCAGGTAAGTTCTCCAACTCCGGGCAAAGCTCGGTCTGTAGGCAGGCAGAACCAAGAGAACTTCAAGAGAAGGATTCTACAGGGAGAACAGAATTCCTATTTTCATCCTCATCCATCGAGGGACATGGGAGGCCATTAACTGGTCAGAAGCCTTAAAACGGTCCAACTGAAATGTGGGCAACACGGCAAACAAAACACCGATAGGCCGACTGGACTGCCGAAGAGGACATCAGACGAGACTTGTACTTCCATCCATAGAACATGTGACCAGAGGACAAAGCCCAGGAAGTCCTCACAGATCTTGTAGAGTCCACCTTAACAGAAGAGGGTACAATCCGGTCCTTAAGACCAGTGGTCTTCAAACTGAGGCCCAGGGGCCAGATCCGGCCTTTGCGGCACCATTTCATCCACTTACACAAACAATAGAGCACTATTCCTCCCACTGATACCAGTGATGGGGCACTATTCCTCCCATTCACACCAAACATGGGGCGCCATTCCTCCCACTGACACCAATGGGGAACTGTTCCTCTCACTGACACCAGCAATGGGGCACGGTTCCTCCCACTGACGCCAAAAGATGGGGCACGATCCCTTCCGCTGACACCAACGAAGGGGCGCCATTCCTCCCACTGACACCAGCAATGGGGCACGGTTCCTCCCACTGATGCCAAAAGATGGGGCACGATCCCTTCCGCTGACACCAACGAAGGGGCACCATTCCTCCCACCGACACCAGCAATGGGGCACGGTTCCTCCCACTGATACCAAAAGATGGGGCACGATCCCTTCCGCTGACACCAACGAAGGGGCGCCATTCCTCCCACTGACACCAGCAATGGGGCACGGTTCCTCCCACTGATGCCAAAAGATGGGGCACGATCCCTTCCGCTGACACCAACGAAGGGGCGCCATTCCTCCCACTGACACCAGCAATGGGGCACGGTTCCTCCCACTGATGCCAAAAGATGGGGCACGATCCCTTCCGCTGACACCAACGAAGGGGCGCCATTCCTCCCACTGACATCAGCAATGGGGCACCATTTCTCCCACTGACACCAAAAAGAGGGCATTGTTTACTCCCACTGGACACCAGGGCATTTTCCACTCCCTCTGAAAAGTACCAAAATTAGAACCAGTGGAGTCGTCTTCCATAAAAGGCGTTGATGAAGGAATGAGAAGTTTAGTCTCCGCAACATGACAGCAAAAGCTGAGAACGGACCCTTGATGGTTCCCAGAGGGGCATGGAGAAATGTTCCGGGGTGCAAGCCTCGTACCGAGCAAAGCATGCCTTCCGCATATGATGGACCTTGTGAGAAGATTCCACAGAGCATCTGCCACAAGTTGGAGTCTTCTGGTGGCTCTCATAGCATCGGATTGGCCGAGGCAGATGTTGCACTCTAAGCCCCGGTACACACGGGTCGGAGATTTCCACAACCAAATCCGTCGGATTTTGTCCGAAACTGTTGTATACACACGGTTGGACAAAGTTGGCGAAAAATCCGATCATTCAGAACGTGATGACGTAATTTCGTTACGATGGGACTACATTCAGGCTAGTAGCCAATAGCTTTGATGTAGGAATTTGATCTGAGCATGCGTGGCACTTGGTCCGATCAAAATTCTCTACACATGATCGGAGTATGTCCGATCGGCCCAGTTGGTCGGGAAATATTTCCAACATGTTGGAAAATTGGGTCCGACTGAATCCGTCCGATGCATACCACACACAGTCGGATTATCCGACAACACGGTCTGATAGGACACATTCCAACGGATTCTCCGACCGTGTGTACAAGGGCTAAGAGTTTCAGAAAGAAAAAAAGCCACCAGAGCATTCACTGGCAGGATCCCTGTACCTGGAGACAGACCTGTTCAGTCTGTTGAACTTGGGAGGTTCACTTTGGGCACCATCCCAACCCCCCACAGAACCTGGATCACTACCAGATGTAAGGCGGCCAACTTCCCTGGATTCAGATGCTGTTGCCTGAGGAAGTCTGCCTAATTGTCCACATCTGAGATGAAAATGGTGGACAAGTCTGGGATCTGCAGTTCTGCTTTACCCCTTTCCACGACAAGACTTCCGATTCCTCCCTGATGGCTTGGACCAAATCCAGATCAGATGAACCTCCAGCTGAAGTTCTAGCAAGTTACGTGGGAGATATTACTCTGATGTCCATGGTCCCTGAACCAACCGGGTGCCCATGGCTCCTCCCCAGCCCAACAGATGACATCATGATGATCTTGGAAAAGAAGGTAGGACTTTGCCAGCTCCAGACAGATTCACGAACTACCAAGCCAGGGACAAGCCTAGAAGCAGCCTGAACTGACCTATATCACAAGAGAATTTTGTGCGGTTGGTGTCTGGAATGAAACTGGCCAAAATGAGACTCCCTCGAAAAGAGGCCACCTTCACCCCCAGGACTCAGGCAGACATCAGAGTAAGGAGTCGGAACAGAGAATTTGAAAATTCTTCTGGGGGGGGGGGGAATGGAAACTCTGGTGTGTTCTAAGACTAGAGCCAGATATTCAAGGAGTCTATCCCAGCACTACAAGTACACAATCCATTTGAAAGGTCTGCAAAGTCCAGGCCACGTTGCCTGCCAGAACCAGCGCTGAATGGTTCCTCAGCAGAAGCCCGTCTACAGAAACGCCCCGACAGCACACAGTCCTGGGGCCAGAATCTCGATGAACACTCGAGGGGGCAGAAGACAGGCCACAAAGTACGGAGCACCCACAGCAAGTGTAGAGATTGCGGTGCAATGAAAAGTGTGCAGCTTTGCATCCTTAATGCTCACGGAGGTTAGATAGTCGCCTTCATGGAGGGAGTCGATGACAGACCTGGTGGGTTCCTTAAGGAGTTTCTGGGCCCAAAACGAAGACATTTAGAGCTTTGAAATCCAAGATGAGGCGGGTGACTGTTTTGGAACTGAAAAGGATGGAGTAGAACTCCCAAAACTGTTCTGCAACAGGAACTGGGGCAATTAAAAACCTTGTTCCAGAAGATCTGCTCAGCAACATGGTAGGGTTATAGCCTGAAGCCCTGTAAGGGGATTAGAGGGTACCTACCTAGCTGGCAGCCTTTGGGAACCACCTCCTACATCCAAGCCGCTGGAGGTACAAGCTGCTCAAACAGAAGTTCCGCCAGTTTGGGGAGGGGGGCACCTTCATTCTGAAGGATTTGGTAGACTTAAGAGTTCCAGGATATGTGGAAGGCCGGGGTGCTCAGTTTGGGGTTTAGTCAAGTTTCATGGGGAGAATTTACAGAAGACTTTTGACCAGTGAGCGACGAGTCCTCCCAGAATGAGGCTTTTTTGGCTAAAGGAAGACAGGTGCTCTTCCCACCATTAGCATCCTTCACGAGGGAATCCAGAGTGGACTGGAAAAAGAGTTCTCGAAGGATATTCAATCCAAAATCAGATGCAGGTTCTGCACTCCCCACCACCTTAGCCAAAGCTTCCTCTGCACAGCACCCACCCTTCACGGTACCCACCTTTCCTGCCACCCTTCCTGCACAGGAAACCCCAGGAGGACGTCTGCCAACCTACAAGGAGCCGGGATTTGACTGAACTGGTACACGTACAGCACAGGATGAATATTCGGCCTTCACAAATCACATGACCGCAGTTTTCGTACAAACATAAGGTGTTTATTTCTCACAAATACTGTACAAAAAAAACTTTATATAAAAACACTGCGAGCTGCAATGGAGCCACGCTACCCCATCCCCCACCCTAACACTGACGTTATAAATTATAGAACAATGTACATGTGCAGTGCAGGTCACCCACCACCGGGTGGAGCAGTGCCAGCACACAAGCAGGACTCTCTATGTACATGGCAGCCTCGGCTCCGGACTGTACAGATATATATATATAATATTTATTCACATATGGACAGTTTAATGCGACTGCTGAGGGTTCAGTTCATGAAGCAGCAGGATCAGGATGACCCCTCGTTGACTGGTGTCCAGTGTAGTCACCGGCTGATGTCCCGCCCTGTGTCCCAGTGTTTCAAGTTGTGATCGCTCTTCAGAGGGGAGAAGAAAGGATGTTTCAGAGCCTCGGAGAGCGACAATCGTTTGGACGGTTCGTATTCCAACATTCCTCCTATGAGATCGAAGAGCTGGCAGTGTTCTTCACTCGAGTCATTCAACATGTACCGCTGCAAGAAGAGGGAGGAGTCAGTCATGTCATCTCATCCTATTGGGGGGCATACTTATCCCATCCTAAAATACTATCAGTATTGGTGGTGGGGGGGGGGGGGGCTGTTTATTTCAGGTGATCCCAACCTATAGCACACTGGTATATTGGGACACAATACACATAGGTATGGGGGAGGAGCTTGTCTTCTGATATAACCCCCCCCCCCTCCCCCGGTGACAGAGGTACAATAGGTAGTTCCTGGTGGCGGGCGCCCTTACCTTTAGAGGTTTGCAGTTGTCTCGTACGTAGCGCCCCGCAGAGGAGTCGGCCTCCCAGTCCAGCCGGCCACGGTAGAAATACTTCTGCTTCCTGGAGGCGAGGAGTGACAGGTTAGATGAGCCCCCCAGAGACACACCAGTCACATGAGCCCATCCCCCCCCCCCCCCCGGAGACACACCAGTCAGATGAGCCCCTTCCACCCCTCCCAATTCCTTACCGTGTTTTTCGGACCATCCTGGGGGGGATGGGGCCCAGGATCCTCTCCATCATAGCCAAGTGCTCCTTGTTGTCGTGTGTCTGCAGAGAAGAGCGCCTCCATGAGGACAGGTCAGGGGGGACAGTGGTCACACTCATATTAGGGGGTACACTCACCTGGAAGAGGGTGAAGCCCACATAATACTCGAAGACAATACATCCGATACTCCACACATCACATGGCTGGTTCCACCCGAGCTCTGCAGAGGGGGGGGGGGGGGGGGGGGAGGGGCACACAGAGGTCACACAGGGCTATAGAAAACAAACTCCTCCTAAAACACACCGAGGACTCGGCACTCACCAAGAATGACCTCCGGCGCTCGGTAGTGGCGGGTGGACACGATGGTGCTGTGGTGTTCACTATCAAACGTGGCGCTGCCGAAATCTACGACTCGGACGTCCGTTTTCTTCACACATCGCTCATCCCTCTTCTGAGAGAAACACCGGGGACATCGTTACCAAAATGTTCCCCCCCGGGGGGCACCCCTCCTCCCAGTAACCCCCTCCGAGTGACATCACCCTCTCCCCCAATAATAAGCCCCTCCTCCGGGTGACATCACCCTCTCCCCCAATAATAAGCCCCTCCTCCGGGTGACATCACCCTCTCCCCCAATAATAAGCCCCTCCTCCGGGTGACATCACCCTCTCCCCCAATAATAAGCCCCTCCTCCGGGTGACATCACCCTCTCCCCCAATAATAAGCCCCTCCTCCGGGTGACATCACCCTCTCCCCCAATAATAAGCCCCTCCTCCGGGTGACATCACCCTCTCCCCCAATAATAAGCCCCTCCTCCGGGTGACATCACCCTCTCCCCCAATAATAAGCCCCTCCTCCGGGTGACATCACCCTCTCCCCCAATAATAAGCCCCTCCTCCGGGTGACATCACCCTCTCCCCCAATAATAAGCCCCTCCTCCGGGTGACATCACCCTCTCCCCCAATAATAAGCCCCTCCTCCGGGTGACATCACCCTCTCCCCCAATAATAAGCCCCTCCTCCGGGTGACATCACCCTCTCCCCCAATAATAAGCCCCTCCTCCGGGTGACATCACCCTCTCCCCCAATAATAAGCCCCTCCTCCGGGTGACATCACCCTCTCCCCCAATAAGCCCCTCCTCCGGGTGACATCACCCTCTCCCCCAATAATAAGCCCCTCCTCCGGGTGACATCACCCTCTCCCCCAATAAGCCCCTCCTCCGGGTGACATCACCCTCTCCCCAATAAGCCCCTCCTCCGGATGACATCACCCTCTCCCCCAATAAGCCCCTCCTCCGGGTGACATCACCCTCTCCCCCAATAAGCCCCTCCTCCGGGTGGCATCACCCCTCTAATAACCCCCTCCTCTGAATGACATCACCCCTCTAATAATCCCCCTCCAGGTGACATCAGGTGAGGTGGGTACCTACCTTCTCCACGTTGTAGGTCAGGTCGTAGTCGGAATCCACAAATAGGATGTTCTCGGGTTTCAGGTCGGTGTGAGTCAGTTTGTTGTCATGGAGAACTGCCAATCAGAGGAAAGAATTAGGAGGGGGGAACCTCACAAGGCACTCAGCCAACTGATATGACGCACCCGGTACTTACATTTCACCGCCAGGCACACCTGCTGAGCCATGTGCCGCACCTGGTGGATGGGGTACGGCAGGTAGTTGTTCTCTTTTAGGAAATCGAAGGTGCTGAGACCCAAAAGCTCGAAAGAGATGCACATGTGCCCGTGATACTCAAACCAATCGAACATCCGTACACAGAGACTGCGGGGACAAAACACATCATGTATACTGACTGTCCATGCGAGGAGAGCGTCAGGAGATGGGGGCGGAGGGTATGAGAGACAGGGAAGAGGAGAGCGTCAGGAGGGTGGGGGGGAAGAGAGGAGAGCGTCAGGAGGGGGGACTGGGAAGAGGAGTGTGACGGGAGGTGGGCAACGACCGGTAGGAGGAGAGCGCCAGGAGACGGGCAGGCGGCACAGCAGCAGGTACAGACAGGGGAGGGAGCGCCGGGGCACAGCAGCAGGTACAGACAGGGAAGGGAGCGCCGGGGCACAGCAGCAGGTACAGACAGGGAAGGGAGCGCCGGGGCACAGCGGCAGGTACAGACAGGGAAGGGAGCGCCGGGGCACAGCGGCAGGTACAGACGGGGAAGGGAGCGCCGGGGCACAGCGGCAGGTACAGACAGGGAAGGGAGCGCCGGGGCACAGCGGCAGGTACAGACAGGGGAGGGAGCGCCGGGGCACAGCGGCAGGTACAGACAGGGGAGGGAGCGCCGGGGCACAGCGGCAGGTACAGACAGGGGAGGGAGCGCCGGGGCACAGCGGCAGGTACAGACAGGGGAGGGAGCGCCGGGGCACAGCGGCAGGTACAGACAGGGAAGGGAGCGCCGGGGCACAGCGGCAGGTACAGACAGGGAAGGGAGCGCCGGGGCACAGCAGCAGGTACAGACAGGGGAGGGAGCGCCGGGGCACAGCAGCAGGTACAGACAGGGAAGGGAGCGCCGGGGCGCAGCAGCAGGTACAGACAGGGAAGGGAATGCCGGGGCGCAGCAGCAGGTACAGACAGGGGAGGGAGCGCCGGGGCGCAGCAGCAGGTACAGACAGGGGAGGGAGCGCCGGGGCACAGCGGCAGGTACAGACAGGGAAGGGAGCGCCGGGGCACAGCAGCAGGTACAGACAGGGGAGGGAGCGCCGGGGCACAGAAGCAGGTACAGACAGGGAAGGGAATGCCAGGGCACAGCAGCAGGTACAGACAGGGGAGGGAGCGCCGGGGCAGGGAATGTCGGGGCACAGCAGCAGGTACAGGAAAGGGAGCGGTCACTTACTATTTGTTGTCTGGGTCCTTCTCGGTAAGCTTCTTCAGCACGTTGATCTCCAGCCGTGCCGCCTCTTTGTATTTCTCAACATTTTTAATGATTTTTAGAGCCACTCGGGTGCCTGACCTGCAACACAACATGGAAGAGGAAAGTGATCTCCATGTCCCCCGACTGCCACCCCCGAGGGGGCAATGTTATCACACAGCGCTGTCATTTACACAACCCGTAATTATAGAGGGCGGCACACTTCCTGCACATGGATCACACCACCAGCTCTGCGTATGGAAGCATCCACATCTGCCCCAGAATGGCTCTGCGTATGGAAGCATCCACATCTGCCCCAGAATGTTTATCCACCGGCTGACCAATCACATACATAGTACATCGGCCTTCAAGTGGTTATACTGGGTGCAGGCCTCACCCCGGTACCATTTATTTTTTTTTGGAACCAGGGGTTAGCTCTCTTGTAAAAGCAATCTTAGTGGCCAACTAGCTGCTGGACTGCCATTACAAGCAGGAGGGTATGGGGGTCTCCTCCTCCCCTCCTGGGGTTTGCCCATCTAGAGAGGACATTTCTGCCCATTCTTCTTCTTTGTAGAATATCTCAAGCTCTGTCAGATTGGATGGAGAGCGTCTGTGATCAGCAATTTTCAAGTCTGGCCACAGATTCTCAATGGGATTTAGGTCTGGACTGTGACTGGGCCATTCTAACACATGAATATGCTTTGATGTAAACCATTCCATTGTAGCTCTGGCTGGATGTTTCGGGTCGTTGTCCTGCTGGAAGGGGAACCTCCGCCCCGGTCTCAAGTCTTCTGCCGACTCTAACAGGTTTTCTTCTAAGATTCTCCTGTATTTGTCTCCATCCATCTTCCCATCAACTCTGACCAGCTTCCCTGTCCCTGCTGAAGAAAACCATCCCCACCACATGATGCTGCCACCACCATGTCTCACGGTGGGGATGGTGTGTTCGGGGGATGGGCGGTGTTAGTTTTCCCCACACATAGCATTTTACTTTTAGGCCATAAAGTAGAATTTTGGTCTCCTGTGACCAGATCACCTTCTTCCACATGTTTGCTGCCCCCTCCCCCACATGGCTTCTCACAAACTACAAACAGGACTTCTTATGACTTTCTTTCTCCAATGTCTTTCTTCTTGTCACTCTTCCATAAAGGGCAGATTTGTGGAGAGACGACTAATAGTTGTCCTGTGGACAGATTCTCCCCCCTGAGCTGTGGATCTCTGCAGCTCCTCCAGAGTTACCATGGGCCTCTTGGCTCTTCTCTGATGAATGCTCTCCTTGCCCGGCCCGGTCAGTTTAGGTGGACGGCCGTGTCTTGGTAGGTTTGCGGTTGTGCCCATACTCTTTCCATTTTCCGATGATGGATTGAACAGAGCTCCGTGAGATGGTCAAAGCTTGGGAGATTTTATTATAACCCAACCCTGCTTTATACTTCTCCATAACTTTATCCCCGACCTGCCTGGTGTGTTCCTTGGCCTTCATGATGCTGTTTGTTCACTAAGGTTCTCTAACAAACCTCTGAGGGCTTCACAGAACAGCTGTATTTATACAGAGAACAAATGACACACAGGTGGACTCTATTTACTAATTAGGTGACTTCTGAAGGCAATTGGTTCCTCTAGATTTTAGTTGGGGGTATCAGAGTAAAGGGGGCGCCATACAAATGCCCCTCCCCCACACTTTTCACATATTTATTTGTATCATTTATCATTTTCCTTCCACTTCACAATTATGTGACACTTTGTGTTGGTCCATCACATAAAATCCCAATAAAATACATTGATGTTTCTGGTTGTACTTGAACTAGACATGCACACTGTCGAAAAACTATTTCCCCCCTCCCCCCATTCTCGTTTCATTTGTTTTTATTTCTTTGGATCTCGTGTTACGATTTTGTTATTTCGAATACTTTAAACAACGGATCATTTCCGAATTTGTGAGATTCCATTTGCTTAAATGCGGTATTCGTTATTTCGAAGGAATGAAAATAAGAAAAATCTGAAAATTTTGAAAGAACAAAAACCCGAAAGAAAAAACATTTCTGCTAATTTATATCATTAAAATATTAAAGTTTATTGTATAAAGATTATAAAAATGGAGCCACTTAAGGACCGGAATGATTCGCCTCCTTAATGACCATTTCGAGAAATTCGGCACTGCGTTACTTTGACAATTGCGCGGTCGTGCGACGTTCTACAAAAATCATGTCCACGCCCCCCCCCCACAAATGGAGATTTTTGGTGTGTCAGATCACCTCTGCGTTTCATTTGCATCATTCATCATGCATACTAGCCCATTATGTGCCACTTACCTGCAGAAGAAGCCTGCGATGTCACTGCTGCGTCCATCTTCACCCCTCTTTCTTCCGAGGCTCCGTTACTGGACGAGTCACGGCACAGGCACTACAGAAAAACGGCACGATCGGGCCCCTTTCATCAGTGCGCATGCGCCGATGACCTCGGCACGAGTATATGGTAAATATATCATAAACTGTACAGGTTTAGGAGACATTTCCAGTACCTACAGGCAAGTCTTATTATAGGCTCACCTGTAGGGAACAGTGGTTGTACATACGGGGTCCACAACCACTTTAAATGTGTTCCCTGGGAGGTGTTTCTAACTGAGGGCGGAGACCGATCGCTGGAAACAGTGGATCTCTCTTCTCCCGTCAGAACTGGGATCTGTTTACATTGATCCCCCATTCTGTCTCTCTGTGGAGCGATCGCGGCCACGCACGCGCCCCTTATCGCTCTTAAAAAGCGCCCGATGTACACCTGCGGCGATTTGCCCACAAGAGCCAACCAGCCGCAGTATAACGGCGGCTGGCCCTTAAAACCGCTCATCTGATCCCTCCCCCTCCGGTGCCACAATCCGCACCGAACTTCCGGGACAAACTCGCCGCAGATGCCCCGCCCCCCCCCATTGTGTTCTGGGAAACACACAGTTCCCACGACACAGTGGGGACCAGTACAGATGCACAGCGCGACTCGCGCATGCGCAGTAGGGAACTGGGCAGTGAAGCCGCAATGCTTCACTTCCCGATTCCCTGACAGAGGATGGCGGTGGGGGGCGGTGGAGAGAAGAGCGATCGCTCGTCATCTGCCGCCGACATCGCTGGACCCCGGGACAGGTAAGTGTCCATTTATTAAAAGTCAGCAGCTGCAATATTTGTAGCTGTTGGCTTTTAATATTTTTTTTTTTAAAGGTGCAGAACCAATTTAAGCGGTAAAGTTATAGGTATCGGGATTTCCTTTCAAAATGTGGCTGTTGGTGATTGAAACAAATATACAAAAAAAAAACGTATCTAAAGTTATGAATTATCCGAAACAACGAATCCGGGATAAATTGGAACTTCAGATAAATTCGCATTAGTTACATTCACAAAAAAATAAAAAATAAAGCAAAGTTTGAAAGAAAGTTCCGATAACTAACGTTATTATTATAGAATATTATTTTTGTTATTGATTATTATTAACACAGACACTCCTCGTTTAACGACTTACCTGCGTAGCGACGTCTGGGACTTGGGACCGGCTCCTCCCACCTGAACGAGGCGCTGTACATCATTGGATTGTACAGTGCAGTACAGAATTCTGTACTTACGCAAATTAAAACAAGGTTATTGAGCGGAAGTTTTTGGGGGGTTTAGACCTTTTTTTTTTTTATCACAATACAGACGTTATGAATGCTGAAAATATTGATTACTTGTGACTCCTCGTCATTGACGATTATCAAAAAAAATAAAGATGCTTAACAAACGGTAATATTGTTATAGAAAACTGATTTTTTTTGTTCTTTCGGATTTTTGTTCTTTTAAAAAAAATATATGAGGTAAACGCGTCTTCCGTTAATTTGGATGTTTTCGCATTACTGAATATATGGAAGAAGAAAAGGGAATGTGGAAATGATAGAATTGCACACGTCTAGTTGTAACGTGAGAAGATATGGGGTGTAAATAAATGGATAAAGTCGCGCTACGGACTACACACCCCGTGAGTGACTGAAATAAGTAAAAGTTGAAAACAAATAAAGAATTGAACAATGTAAATATAACTGGATTATTAAAAACGTGAAATTTACAGAGGGTTAGAGCTGCCTTTGCCTAGATCCTCCACCCCCTAAAAATGAGGGGGGGGGGGATTTTAAATATGAAAGATATAAATAGTAAGCTATGGCGCTAAACCCAATATATAGCTAGCCTGTGATGGTTTATCTATAAGGATACATACAAAGTTTATTATATTATTTATATTATAAATAAATGATTTACTTATATTATAAATATATAATATAAATTATTAATATTAATATACAATTTATTTATATTATAAATATATAATTATAAATAAATTATTTGAATATATATTTGTATAATATAACTTTTGTATATATCCTTATAGATAAACCAAAGTTTATTATATTATTATACAAATATATAATAAACTTATAAATACATTTTTTATTTATAATAATTATTATTATATTTATTATTATATATTTATAATATAAATAAATAATTTATTTGAATATATTTGTATAATACTTTTGTATATATCCTTATTATAAATAAAAAATGTATTTATAAGTTTATCTATAAGGATATATACAAAAGTTGTATTATAAATAAATAATTTATTTGAATATATTTGTATATTATAAATATATAATAAATATAATAATAATTATTATTATAAATAAAAAATGTATTTATAAGTTTATCTATAATTATTATTAATAATTATATTATTATATATTTATAATATAAATAATTTATTTGAATATATTTGTATAATATAAGTTTTGTATATATCCTTATAAACCATCAAAGTTTATTAATTATACAAATATATAATAAACTTATACATTTTTTATTTATAATATAAATTATATATCTATACTAATTATTATTAATAATAATTATTTATATTATATATTTAAAATATAAATAAATAAATTATTTATTCATAATATAAATAAAATAAATATAATAAACTTTGTATATATCCTTATAGATAAACCATCAAAGTTTATTATACAAATATATAACTTATAAATAAATGTTTTATTTATTTATAATATAAATTATATATTTATACTAATTATTATTATTAATAATTATTTATATATTTACAATATAGATAATTTTTTTATTTATAATATAAATAAAATAAATAATATAATAAACTTTGTATGTATCCTTATAGATAAACCATCATAGGGTAGATATATATTGGGTTTCGCGCCATAGCCTACTATTTATATCTTTCAAGATATGGGGTGTGAATACTTTTTCCAGGGGGGGTACAATATAGAACGTTGGGGGGGGGGGGTTATAAGTAAAACACACAATGACTACATGTAAACAAGGAGGGGGGGGGGGGGATCACTTACTGTCGGTGGTCTACACACTGCACAACTCGGCCAAACGTACCCTCGCCCAGGGTGCTGACAATCTCATCTGTGGGGAGAAGCAGAGAGAAGGCGGGTCAGGGAGGAGGAGCCTAGGAAAGGGGGGCGGTGACATCAGGCGGCTGGGCGTGAGCCACAATCAGTTACTCTAACGTCTTCCTGCCCTCCGTCTATTATATGATGATATAGATATTTTATATATACACAGGTGGCTATATATATATATATATACAGAGTATGGTAAATAATATAGAGGAGGAGGAGGATGAGGAAGAGGAGGAGGAAGGGGGGCTTTTCTCTGCATTAATCAAAAACACAAAAATAAAGACAGACAGGTGTGCAGCGTCTCTGGGGGGGAGGGGGGATCTTAGAACTAGAGAGCTAAATTATGTTACGATTTGGCTGTACATCTTTCTTGTAGCCAGTCGCCGTTGCGATAGATCAGGTGACCCTCCACGTCGTCTTCCACACTCTTGGCCTGCCTGCTGCTGCTCTGGCGACTCCTCTGTTCGGGGGACCCCGTCATTCCCGGCATAAACGCCACCATTCACCAGCCAATCAGATTTTCAAACCAGCGGCACAAAGGTTGGTTGGTTTGGAAATTCATTCACAGTGTAGTTTGAGGTAGGAGGAGGGTGTGCAGTAGATTCCCAGCCAATTCATACGGCACATAGGAATATATAACGATAGGGATATTGCAAGGGAACAGGTCAAGATACAAATACACTAACCAGAAAATCATAAAAATAAAAAACAAAAATGAAAAATAAAAAAATAAATAAAAAAAAAATCAAACCAAAAAAATAAAATAAAAACAATTCTGCTTTATGTTTTCTTTTCATCTTTGCAAAAGCAGGAAAATCAGGAGCTAAAAAGAGAAGAAGATGCTGGAGGCTGCCCGGAGTACCCCCTTAATTACCCCCCTCCCCCGGGGGAGATATATATACCCTACATGGGGGGGTGGGACCAGATAACTATATACCCCCTCCCCCGTTAGCCTTGTAATGAAGGAGACACATACACCGGGGGATGGGTCACCTAACTATATATACCCCCCCATTATGAGGGAGCCACATGCACCGGGGGAGGGTCACCCAACTATATATACCCCCCCCCCCATTTTGAGGGAGCCACATACACCGGGGGAGGGTTCACCCAACTATAAACCCCCAATACCCCTGTAATGGAGGGAGCCACATACACCGGGGGAGGGGGTGGGGGGTTGTATAGAGTAGAATGAGCCGGCATTGGACACACACATAAGGCGTATTCTGTACACAGGCCAGGCTACAAGAGACTACGGGGGAGGGGGACATATACAGGGATATCTAGCATGCGTTTAGTGAGGACAAGCCCCTCCCACTTCTCTAATCCCAACAATACAAATGGAAGCATTATGGGGGTGCAACTTACCGAGACTTGCCCTAAGAGAGAAGGGAAAGGGGGGGGAGCGGAATGAGCTCAGCTCCGGGGAATACTCACCGAGGACGAGCGGCTATAAGACCTTGTTCTACGCTTCCTGCGCTTCTGCTTCCGCCGGCTGCTCTTCCCGCTCCGGTAACTCTCCTCCCGGGAGCGCCGGTAATCGTAGGAATGGCGGTACTCCGCGTCATAGTACAGGTCTCTGTCCCGGCTGTAATTGTTCCTCCGGTACGTGTCTACATATCTGCGGTCGTACGCTCGTCTGTCTGATGATCGCGCGTCATAACTGAGGAGGAGGAGGAAGAGGAGGAGACCATGGAAAGGATGAAGGTCACTCAGAGAGCCAGATTACCATCCCCCACCCCAATACTACTTCCCAACCCTCCCAACAATCCTCCCTCCCAAACCCCCACCAATCCCCCTTCCCGAACCCCAGTACCATGCTCCCCACCAATCCCCCTTCTGGGTGGTCCAACAATTACACTGCCCGAGATGTTCCCAGCCCCCTCCATGGCCTCAGCACTTACACTGATCCTCATCTCCTCAGGAAAAGGCGAGACACGAGGGTGAGGAGAACACAGTTCA
The DNA here is from genome assembly GCF_037356315.1 of Lithobates pipiens. Classification (NCBI taxonomy): domain Eukaryota; kingdom Metazoa; phylum Chordata; class Amphibia; order Anura; family Ranidae; genus Lithobates; species Lithobates pipiens. Next base: position 26,859,323 of record NW_027507791.1, read on the forward strand.
GAAAAAAAGGTAAGACATGGCAACACCCCCCCCCCTCTAACACCTACCTCCGCGACCTTTCATGGTAACTGTCGCCCCGCCTGTGACGGCCGGTCACGGCCTCGGCCACTGCTGCTGCTTCGCGATCTGCTTCTCCTCCGGTGCTTCCGGCTTCTGTAACGCTCGTGGTAACTCCCTCGGCTCCGCCTCTCCGATGACCGGTACCGTCTGGAGTGCGGCATCTAAAATACAACCAACCAATCAATATACAGCCCGATTGCTTGTCCTACAAAACCCAACCTGAAGAGGGCGCTCTTCAAAGAGCACAGGCTTCCCCATCATGTGCCAATTATACCCCTATACTCCAAAAACACCCCCCGCTGCTTGGGGGGTGAGGTGAGGGGCACAGCTTATCCTAAAATGGAACCTTCACCCAAATATCTCCATCACCCTACACAAGGATGGGCCTTCCACCCCCGAGACCTTCCATCACCCTACACAAGGATGGGCCTTCCACCCCGAGACCTTCATCACCCTACACAAGGATGGGCCTTCCACCCGAGACCTTCCATCACCCTACACAAGGATGGGCCTTCCACCCCGAGACCTTCCATCACCCTACACAAGGATGGGCCTTCCACCCCGAGACCTTCCATCACCCTACACAAGGATGGGCCTTCCACCTCGAGACCTCCATCACCCTACACAAGGATGGGCCTTCCACCCCGAGACCTTCCATCACCCTACACAAGGATGGCCTTCCACCCCGAGACCTCCCATCACCCTACACAAGGATGGCCTTCCACCCCGAGACCTTCCATCACCCTACACAAGGATGGGCCTTCCACCCCGAGACCTCCATCACCCTCCCTACAGAAGATGGGCCTTCCACCCCGAGACCTCCCATCACCCTACAGAAGGATGTGCCTTCCACCTCGAGACCTCCCATCACCCTACAGAAGGATGGCCTTCCATCACCCTACACAAGGATGGGCCTTCCACCCCGAGACCTCCCATCACCCTACACAAGGATGGGCCTTCCACCCCGAGACCTCCCATCACCCTACAGAAGGATGGGCCTTCCACCCCGAGACCTTCCATCACCCCTACACAAGGATGGGCCTTCCACCACCCTACAGAAGGATGGGCCTTCCACCACCCTACAGAAGGATGGGCCTTTCACCACCCTACAGAAGGATGGGCCTTCCACCCCGAGACCTCCCATCACCCTACAGAAGGGTGGGCCTTCCACCCCGAGACCTCCCATCACCCTACAGAAGGATGGGCCTTCCACCCCGAGACCTTCCATCACCCTACACAAGGATGGACTTTCCACCCGAGACCTCCCATCACCCTACACAAGGATGGACCTTCCACCTCGAGACCTCCCATCACCCTACACAAGCATGGGCCTTCCACCACCCTACAGAAGGATGGACTTTCCACCCCGAGACCTCCCATCACCCTACAGAAGGATGGACCTTCCACCCCGAGACCTCCCATCACCCTACACAAGGATGGACCTTCCACCACCCTACAGAAGGATGTACTTTCCACCCCGAGACCTCCCATCACCCTACAGAAGGATGGACCTTCCACCCCGAGATCTGCCATCACCCTACAGAAGGATGGACCTTCCACCCCGAGACCTCCCATCACCCTACACAAGGATGGACCTTCCACCTCGAGACCTCCCATCACCCTACACAAGCATGGGCCTTCCACCACCCTACAGAAGGATGGACCTTCCACCCCGAGACCTCCCATCCCGAGACCTCCCATCACCCTACACAAGGATGGACCTCCCACCACCCTACAGAAGGATGGGACCTTCCACCCCGAGACCTCCCATCACCTACAGAAGGATGGACCTTCCACCCCGAGATCTGCCATCACCCTACAGAAGGATGGACCTTCCACCCCGAGACCTCCCACCCCGAGACCTCCCATCACCCTACACAAGGATGGACCTCCCATCACCCTACAGAAGGATGGACCTCCCATCACCCTACAGAAGGATGGACCCTTCCACCCCGAGACCTCCCATCACCCTACAGAAGGATGGACCTTCCACCTCGAGACCTCCCACCACCCTACACAAGGATGGGCCTTCCACCACCCTACACAAGGATGGGCCTTCCACCACCCGATGGGCCTTCCACCACCCTACACAAGGATGGGCCTTCCACCCCGAGACCTCCCATCACCCTACAGAAGGATGGGCCTTCCACCTGAGACCTCCATCACCCTACAGAAGGATGGACCTTCCACCCCGAGACCTCCCATCACCCTACAGAAGGATGGACCTTCCACCCCGAGACCTCCCATCAGCCTACACAAGGATGGGCCTTCCTCCCCCCGAGACCTCCCATCACCCTACAGAAGGATGGGCCTTCCACCCCGAGACCTCCCATCACCCTACAGAAGGATGGGCCTTCCACCCGAGACCTCCCATCACCCTACAGAAGGATGGGCCTTCCACCCCGAGACCTCCCATCAGCCTACAGGATGGGCTTTCCACCCCAAGACCTCCCATCACCCTACAGAAGGATGGGCTTTCCACCCCAAGACCTCCCATCACCCTACAGAAAGATGGGCCTTCCACCGAGACCTCCCATCACCCTACAGAAGGATGGACCTCCCCATCACCCTACAGAAAGATGGGCTTCCACCCCGAGACCTCCCATCACCCTACAGAAGGATGGACTTTCCACCCCAAGACCTCCCATCACCCTACAGAAGGATGGGCTTTCCACCCCGAGACCTCCCATCACCCTACAGAAGGATGGGCTTTCCACCCCAAGACCTCCCATCACCCTACAGAAGGATGGGCTTTCCACCCCAAGACCTCCCATCACCCTACAGAAGGATGGGCTTTCCACCCCGAGACCTCCCATCACCCTACAGAAAAGATGGGCCTTCCACCGAGACCTCCCATCACCCTACAGAAGGATGGACCTCCCATCACCCTACAGAAAGATGGGCCTTCCACCCCGAGACCTCCCATCACCCTACAGAAGGATGGACCTCCCATCACCCAACAGAAGGATGGACCTCCCATCACCCTACAGAAGGATGGGCCTTCCATACAGGAAAGAAATATAAAGATTGGTATGAAGGGGCAGAGTGGCGATACATAGAGATCGGTATGAGGGTTTTGGGGGGGGGGGGGCGATGTGTCCAATCTTTTGACCTTCCTGAGCCACATTGGAAGAAGAGGCTCTGTCTTTGGTCACACATTAAATACACAAATAATAAGGAGAGCTGATCCGAGGAATAAGAGGACGAACGTAAAACGAGAGCGATATCTGAAGCATCGATATCTGGTCAGATGGAGGGAGGAGTGATTGTGACTGAACTCTTGAGGTCAGTCGGGTATTTGGGTCATTTTGCACCCGGTGTTCTTCATCCTCACAGATCTTGGTGCCGCAGGACACGGATGACACGAAGGTGGCGGGATTGTGTGTATAAAAGTCCAGTAAAGAACTCTGTCCCCTCACAATCACTGCGACCACCTTCCCACTCCATCCTAAACTCCATAATCCACATCTTCTCCCTCTCCTCCGACACCTTTCCCTCCTCGCCCAATGCACTGGTCACCCCCATACTAAACCCCCACTAGACCCCCTATATGTTTGAACAACTTAAAACTCATCTACCTGCTCTTCCAACCCCTTGTCCATCACCGCGTCACTACCTCATGGACAACCACCTTCTCAACACCCTACAGTCCGGCAACCGTCCACATTAAAAGCTGCCCTACTAAAACCAACGGCCATTACTCCATACTCCTAGGCTGCGTACACACCATCAGGAAATGCTGGATGTCAGCTTGTTGGCGGTAAGTCTGCGCACGCTCCAGCGGACACTTGTCTGACTTCCTGCCAACAAGTGTTGGCTAGCAGGTTCTCAAATTTTACGCCAACACTTTCCGAGCGCGTGTACAAGAAGAGCCGGAAGCGCTCCGCCTTGCAAGACTAGCGTTCGTAGAGATATCGCGTACCTCACTACCTTCCTAATTGTTGGCCAACATTTTGTGTGACCGCGTGTTTGAGAGACAAGTCATCCTTTCCACATCCTTCGAAAAAAATTCCACCGTTTTGTTGTCAGAAAGTCCGGTTGGGTGTGCGCGGCGTGAGACCTCTCCGCCTTCCACGCAGTTCACCACCTTCTCCTCCTCAGAAAAATCCACTCCTTGCCCTCCGTCATTCTGCTTTATCCTGCTTCTCCTCCCACCCATCTCACCGTCACTTTCAGAGCGACTTCCATCTCCTCCGATCCTCTTTGTTGGGTCCCCGAGGCTCCGTCCTTGGCCCCTTCTATACCCCTTCCCTGCTTCTCCTCACACCCATCTCACCGTCACTTTCTGAGCGACTTCCATCTCCTCCGATCCTCTTTGTTGGGGTCCCCCGAGGCTCCGTCCTTGGCCCCTTCTATTCTCTCTATACCTCTTCCCTGGGCTCCTCCCACCGATCTCACCGTCACTTTCAGAGTGACTTCCATCTCCTCCGATCCCCTTTGTTCGGGTCCCCGAGGCTCCCGTCCTTGGGCCCCTTCTATACCCCTTCCCTGGTTCTCCTCCCACCCATCTCACCGTCACTTTCAGAGCGACTTCCATCTCCTCCGATCCTCTTTGTTCGGGTCCCCCGAGGCTCCGTCCTTGGGCCCCTTCTATTCTCTCTATACCTCTTCCCTGGGCTCCTCCCACCGATCTCACCGTCACTTTCAGAGTGACTTCCATCTCCTCCCGATCCCCTTTGTTCGGGTCCCCCGAGGCTCCGTCCTTGGGGCCCCTTCTATACCCCTTCCCTGGTTCTCCTCCCACCCATCTCACCGTCACTTTCAGAGCGACTTCCATCTCCTCCGATCCTCTTTGTTGGGGTCCCCGAGGCTCCGTCCTTGGCCCCTTCTATACCCCCTTCCCTGGTTCTCCTCCCACCCATCTCACCGTCACTTTCAGAGCGACTTCCATCTCCTCCGATCCTCTTTGTTCGGGTCCCCCGAGGCTCCGTCCTTGGGCCCCTTCTATTCTCTCTATACCCCTTCCCTGGGCTCCTCCCACCCATCTCACCGTCACTTTCTGAGTGACTTCCATCTCCTCCGATCCTCTTTGTTCGGGTCCCCCGAGGCTCCGTCCTTGGGCCCCTTCTATTCTCTCTATACCTCTTCCCTGGCTCCTCCCATGGCTTCCAATACCACCTCTATGCCAATGATACCCAGATCTCTCTCTCTACTCCTCACCCCCTCACCGACCTCCAACCTACTGAATGACATCTCAGTATGGAGGTCTCACCACTTCAACTCAATCGTTCTAAAACTGAGCTTCTTGTTTCCTCCCTCACGATCCCCTCCCCCCATGACTTCACCATTATGATCAACACAACCATTGGTCCCTCCACACATGCCGGGGTCCTGGGTGTAATCCTCGACTCTGACCTCTCCTCCTCCCGACATCCAATCACTGGCTAAATCCTGCCACCTTCCCCTCCGCAACATCCCCAGAATTCCACCTTCCTGACCAATGACATCACAAAGCAACTTCTTCACTCCGCGATTATTTACGGCAACTCCCTCCTTATTGGCCGACCCTTACACAGGCTCCTCCCCCTTCAGTCTATTACAAAAGCAGCTGCTAGACTAATACACCTCACTAACCAATCCGTGACTGCCGCCACTCTCTGCCAATCCCTTCACTGGCTTCCCCTCCCCCACCGTATAAAATTCAAAATACGAACCATAACATACAAGGCCATCCACAACATCCCCCTCCCCCCTGCCGATATCGCCCAAATAATCCCCTCCCCCATCTACATCACCAACCTCATCTGCCGATATCGCCCAAATAATCCCCTCCCCCCCCCCCCCCATCTACAGATATCGCCCAAATAATTCCCCCCCCCCCCCCCCCATCTACAGATATCGCCCAAATCACTCCCTCCGCTCCTCCCAGGACCTCCTGATCTCCAGCTCCCTTATACTCAACTTCTCCAGAGCCTCTCCCATCCTCTGCAACTCCCTACCCCGGTATATCCAATCAGCCCCTACCCAACCCCCCTCCAGGAGATCCCTGAAAACTCACTTATACCCCCTTTCACATTGGGGCATTTTCCAGACGTTTTTGGCTAAAAATATCACCTGTAAAGTGCCTGAAAAATGTCTCCCCTGCAGTGCCGGAGACTTCCACACTGAGGCGACGAAATCCTCCGCAAAGACGATAATAAAATTCCGCTAAAAATAGCCCCACTTTACCACCTCGAGGTAAAGTGCCCTTATTTAGCCGCTAGCGGGCGTTTTTAACCCCCACTACAGGTTTGAAAAGGGTTAAAACGACCTGCAAAGCACCGCCCCATCGTTTAATGGGTAGGGGGCGCTGCAGGAGGGGTGTACACAGCGCTGCCAAGAGGCAGCTCACCGTCCTGCCATCACACCGACATAAACGCCAGAGGCGGCCCCGGACGCCCCAAACGCCAGAGGCGGCCCCGGACGCCCCAAACGCCAGAGGCGGCCCCGGACGCCCCAAACGCCAGAGAGGGCCCCGGACGCCCCAACGCCAGAGACGGCCCCAAACGCCAGAGGCGGCCCCGGACGCCCCAAACGCCAGAGGCGGCCCCGGACGCCCCAAACGCCAGAGGCGGCCCCGGACGCCCCAAACGCCAGAGGCGGCCCCGGACGCCCCAAACGCCAGAGGCGGCCCCGGACGCCCCAAACGCCAGAGACGGCCCCGGACGCCAGAGACGGCCCCGGACGCCCCAAACGCCAGAGACGGCCCCGGACGCCAGAGACGGCCCCGGACGCCCCAAACGCCAGAGGCGGCCCCGGACGCCCCAAACGCGGCCCCGGACGCCCCAAACGCCAGAGGCGGCCCCGGACGCCCCAAACGCCAGAGGCGGCCCCGGACGCCCCAAACGCCAGAGGCGGCCCCGGACGCCCCAAACGCCAGAGACGGCCCCGGACGCCCCAAACGCCAGAGACGGCCCCGGACGCCAGAGACGGCCCCGGACGCCCCAAACGCCAGAGACGGCCCCGGACGCCCCAAACGCCAGAGACGGCCCCGGACGCCAGAGACGGCCCCGGACGCCCCAAACGCCAGAGACGGCCCCGGACGCCCCAAACGCCAGAGGCGGCCCCGGACGCCCCAAACGCCAGAGGCGGCCCCGGACGCCCCAAACGCCAGAGGCGGCCCCGGACGCCCCCCATCAGATCACTTCCCACCATCCCCCAATAGCCCCATGAGATCACTTCCCCATCCCCCACATCTATTACCCCCTGCCTGTAGAATGTAAGCTCTGTGGACCCCCCACACTGTAAAGAGTTATATAAACCGTCGGTGTCTCATCAATAATAACGATCTGTATTATATATCTACAGTATGAGGGGAGGGGGTATGGTGATCGGTAGAATATATATGTAGAGCTCGGTATGGGGGGGGAGGGGGTATGACGGTCGGTATAGGACGGCGGCCATTTTGTGGTGAGGTGTCCGCCATGTTATGGTGACAGCGGAGTGTCGTTAATCTCCCCCCCACCCCCCCCCCGGTATATATATATCTATTAATATCTCTATCTCCCCCGTCTCCCTCTCTCACCGTCCTCGCGGCCAGCCCGGTTCTCTTGTCCCACAAGAAGTCCGTGATTGCGGTGCGCGCTCTCCTCACACCGTCCTTCCTCTCCACTGACTCCGCCCACTCTGCGCGTCCCCGATCACCGCTCCGTCACTCCCGCCCTCCTCACCCATTGGATGGAGGGCGGGAGGGGGCGGAGCCAGGGGCGTCGTTCCCCGCCTAGAACCTTCTACGCGGCCTGAGGGGAGGAGTCACGTCACCTCCCGCCGCCATTTTCTTGTGTCCCCGCCCCCTCCAATGTTCTGACAGGAAAACAAATACCCCTCCCCTCCCCCCGTATGTGTGTGTGTATATATATATATATATACATACACCAATATATATCTCTATACCCCTCCTCCTCTATATATACACTAATCTATATATCCCTCCCCTATATATATCTATATACACTAATATATATCTATATACCCCTCCCCTCCCCCCTCTATATATATATACACCAATATATTCTATATACCCCTCCCCCCTCTGTATATACACCATACACCAATATATTTTATATACCCGTCCCCGTGTGTGTATATACACCAATATATATCTATATACCCCTCCCCTCCCTCTATATATACACTAATCTATATACCCTCCCCATCTATATATACACTAATATATATCTATATACCCTCCCCTCCCGTATATATATATATATATATCTACACCAATATATATCTATATACCCCTCTCCCTCTATATATACACCAATATATTCTATATACCCCTCCCCCTGTATATATATATATATATATATATATATATATATATATATACACCAATATTTTTCCCTCCCCCTATATATACACTAATCTATATACCCCTCCCCCCTCTATATATACACTAATATATATCTATATACCCCTCCCCTCCTCTTCTATATACACACCAATATATATATCTATATACCCCTCCCCTCCCTCTATATATACACTAATCTATATACCCTCCCCCTCTATATATACACTAATATATATCTATATACCCTCCCCTCCCGTATATATATATATATATATATATATCTACACCAATATATATCTATATACCCCTCTCCCTCTATATATACACCAATATATTCTATATACCCCTCCCCCTGTATATATATATATATATATATATATATACACCAATATTTTTCCCTCCCCCTATATATACACTAATCTATATACCCCTCCCCCCTCTATATATACACTAATATATATCTATATACCCCTCCCCTCCTCTTCTATATACACACCAATATATATATCTATATACCCCTCCCCTCCCCCTCTATATATACACCAATATACTCCATATACCCCTCCCTCTCTCTCTCTCTCTCTCTCTCTCTCTCTATATATATATATATATATATATATAGAAGGGGGAGGGGTATATAGATATATATATATATATATATATATATAGCGGGGGGAGGGGAGGGGTATGTAAAATATATTAGTGTATATATATATACACCAATATATTCTATATACCCCTCCCCTCTATATATATATATATATATATATATATATATATATATATATATACACTAATATATTCTATATACCCATAAATACATCTATATACCCCTCCCCATATACTAATATCGATTTACCCCATGCCCCTCCCCCATATACTAACCTGTACACCCCCCCCCCCCCCATATATTTATGATTATACAGGATTTATATGGCACCCACAGTTTGCACAGCACTCTACAACGTGAGGGCAGACAGTACACTTACAAAACAATACAGGAGGGATCAGAGGGTCCTGATCCTGAGAGCTTACACTCTAGAAGGGAGGGTCAAGTGATACAAAAGGTAATAACTGTGGGGGATGGGCTGATGGGGAAAATGAAGATAGGGGTTGTTAGGTGAGGCTTCTCTGAAGAGAAGGGTTCTCAGGGATCATCTAAAAGCCAATAGAGTAGGAGATAATCGGTCAGATTGGGGTAGTGAGTTCCATGGGATGGGAGAGGCTCCAGAGAAATCCTGGAGGTAAGTATGGGAGGAGGTGATGAGGGATCTAGAGAGCAGGAGGTCTCAGGAAGAAGAAGAGAACGATTAGGTTGGTATTTATAGACGGGGGTCAGTGATGTAGCTGGAGGCCGAGCTGTGGGTGGCTTTCTGATGCCGCGCACACACGATCAGACTATCCAGCGGACTTAGTCTGGCGGACAAACCGCCGGACTGTTGGAACGAGCGAACCTTGTTCGAAGCTTATTAAAGGGGGCTCCCGGATTCTGATAAGCCCCCCCGCCCGCAAACCCCGACAACCAACGGCCAGGGTTGTCGGGAAGAGGCCCTTGTCCACATCAACATGGGGAAAAGGTGCTTTGGGGTGGGGGGGCCGCGTGACCCCCCCTTTCCCAAAAGCACCCCCCATGTTGAGGGCACGCGGCCTGGTACGGCTTGGGGGGGCGCTTGCTCATACCAGGTGACGGGGCCAGCGACGCTTCATTCGCTAGTCCCGGCTACCTGGAGCCGCGTTCAAAATGAGCGGACTTTTCTCTGTGTGGGAAAAGTCAGTTTATTTCAAAAGTATGGCGGACTGGCACACACACGGCCATATTGTCCGCCGGACATATTTTGGTGCAAAACTACTTTCTTAGTCCGCCGGACTTTTGAGTAAAAAAAAGTCCGCCAGAGCTCACACACGGGGGGATTGTCCGGCGGACTCGAGTCCGCCAGACTTTCCACCGGATTGTTTGATCATGTGTACACGGCATAAGTTGTTGTTAGTATTTTGAATTTAATTTGTTGGGTGAGTGGAAGTCAATGGAAGGATTGGTAGAGAGGGGTGGAGGACACTGAATGGAGGTCAGTGGAAGGATTGGTAGAGAGGGGTGGAGGACACTGAATGGAGACCAGTGGAGGGATTGGTAGAGAGGGGTAGAGGACACTGAATGGAGGTCAGTGGAGGGATTGGTAGAGAGGGGTGGAGGACACTGAATGGAGGTCAGTGGAGGGATTGGTAGAGAGGGGTGGAGGACACTGAATGGAGGTCAGTGGAGGGATTGGTAGAGAGGGGTGGAGGACACTGAATGGAGACCAGTGGAGGGATTGGTAGAGAGGGGTGGAGGACACTGAATGGAGACCAGTGGAGGGATTGGTAGAGAGGGGTGGAGGACACTGAATGGAGGTCAGTGGAGGGATTGGTAGAGAGGGGTGGAGGACACTGAATGGAGACCAGTGGAGGGATTGGTAGAGAGGGGTGGAGGACACTGAATGGAGACCAGTGGAGGGATTGGCAGAGAGGGATGGAGGACACTGAATGGAGACCAGTGGAGGGATTGGTAGAGAGGGGTAGAGGACACTGAATGGAGACCAGTGGAGGGATTGGTAGAGAGGGGTAGAGGACACTGAATGGAGACCAGTGGAGGGATTGGTAGAGAGGGGTAGAGGACACTGAATGGAGACCAGTGGAGGGATTGGTAGAGAGGGGTGGAGGACACTGAATGGAGACCAGTGGAGGGATTGGTAGAGAGGGGTGGAGGACACTGAATGGAAGTCAGTGTAGGGATTGGCAGAGAGGGATGGAGGACACTGAATGGAGACCAGTGGAGGGATAGGTAGAGAGGGGTGGAGGACACTGGAGACCAGTGGAGGGATTGGCAGAGAGGGATGTAGGACACTGAATGGAGACCAGTGGAGGGATTGGTAGAGAGGGGTGGAGGACACTGAATGGAGGCCAGTGGAGGGATTGGTAGAGAGGGGCGGAGGACACAGAATGGAGGTATGTGGAGGGATTGGTAGAGAGGGGTGGAGGACACTGAATGGAGATCAGTGGAGGGATTGGCAGAGAGGGGTGAAGGACACTGAATGGAGACCAGTGGAGGGATTGGAAGAGAGGGGTGGAGGACACTGAATGGAGACCAGTGGAGGGATTGGTAGAGAGGGATGGAGGACACTGAATGGAGACCAGTGGAGGGATTGGTAGAGAGGGATGAAGGACACTGAATGGAGGTAAATGGAGGGATTGGTAGAGGACACTGAATGGAGACCAGTGGAGGGATTGGCAGAGAGGGATGGAGGACACTGAATGGAGACCAGTGGAGGGATTGGTAGAGAGGGATGGAGGACACTGAATGGAGACCAGTGGAGGGATTGGTAGAGAGGGATGAAGGACACTGAATGGAGGTCAGTGTAGGGATTGGTAGAGAGGGGTGGAGGACACTGAATGGAGACCAGTGGAGGGATTGGTAGAGAGGGGTGGAGGACACTGAATGTAGGTCAGTGGAGGGATTGGTAGAGAGGGGTGGAGGACACTGAATGGAGGTAAATGGAGGGATTGGTAGAGGACACTGAATGGAGACCAGTGGAGGGATTGGCAGAGAGGGGTGGAGGACACTGAATGGAGACCAGTGGAGGGATTGGTAGAGAGGGGTGGAGGACACTGAATGGAAGTCAGTGTAGGGATTGGCAGAGAGGGATGGAGGACACTGAATGGAGACCAGTGGAGGGATAGGTAGAGAGGGGTGGAGGACACTGGAGACCAGTGGAGGGATTGGCAGAGAGGGATGGAGGACACTGAATGGAGACCAGTGGAGGGATTGGCAGAGAGGGGTGGAGGACACTGAATGGAGACCAGTGGAGGGATTGGTAGAGAGGGGTGGAGGACACTGGAGACCAGTGGAGGGATTGGTAGAGAGGGGTGGAGGACACTGAATAGAGAGCAATGGAGGGATTGGCAGAGAGGGATGGAGGGCACTGAATGGAGACCAGTGGAGGGATTGGTAGAGAGGGGTGGAGGACACTGAATGGAGGTCAGTGGAGGGATTGGCAGAGAGGGGTGGAGGACACTGAATGGAGACCAGTGGAGGGATTGGTGGAGAGGGGTGGAGGACACTGAATGGAGACCAGTGGAGGGATTGGTAGAGAGGGGTGAAGGACACTGAATGGAGATCAGTGGAGGGATTGGCAGAGAGGGGTGGAGGACACTGAATGGAGATCAGTGGAGGGATTGGCAGAGAGGGATGGAGGACACTGAATGGAGACCAGTGGAGGGATTGGTAGAGAGGGGTGGAGGACACTGGAGACCAGTGGAGGGATTGGTAGAGAGGGGTGGAGGACACTGAATAGAGAGCAATGGAGGGATTGGCAGAGAGGGATGGAGGGCACTGAATGGAGACCAGTGGAGGGATTGGTAGAGAGGGGTGGAGGACACTGAATGGAGGTCAGTGGAGGGATTGGCAGAGAGGGGTGGAGGACACTGAATGGAGACCAGTGGAGGGATTGGTGGAGAGGGGTGGAGGACACTGAATGGAGACCAGTGGAGGGATTGGTAGAGAGGGGTGAAGGACACTGAATGGAGATCAGTGGAGGGATTGGCAGAGAGGGGTGGAGGACACCTGAATGGAGATCAGTGGAGGGATTGGCAGAGAGGGGTGGAGGGATTGGTAGAGAGGGGTGGAGGACACTGAATGGAGGCCATTGAAGGGATTGGTAGAGAGGGGTGGAGGACACTGAATGGAGACCAGTGGAGGGATTGGCAGAGAGGGATGGAGGACACTGAATGGAGACCAGTGGAGGGATTGGTAGAGAGGGGTGGAGGACACTGAATGGAGACCAGTGGAGGGATTGGTAGAGAGGGGTGGAGGACACTGAATGGAGATCAGTGGAGGGATTGGTAGAGAGGGGTGGAGGACACTGAATGGAGGTCAGTGGAGGGATTGGTAGAGAGGGGTGGAGGACACTGAATGGAGGTCAGTGGAGGGATTGGTAGAGAGGGGTGGAGGACACTGAATGGAGATCAGTGGAGGGATTGGTAGAGAGGGGTGGAGGACACTGAGTGGAGGTCAGTGGAGGGATTGGTAGAGAGGGGTGGAGGACACTGAATGGAGGCCAGTGGGGGGATTGGTAGAGAGGGGTGGAGGGATTCGTAGAGAGGGGTGGAGGACACTGAATGGAGGCCATTGAAGGGATTGGTAGAGAGTGGTGGAGGACACTGAATGGAGGCCATTGAAGGGATTGGTAGAGAGTGGTGGAGGACACTGAATGGAGGCCATTGAAGGGATTGGTAGAGAGGGGTGGAGGACACTAGACATGTGCATTCGTTTTCGTCCGAATGCATTTTCGTCCGAATTTCAGGTATTTTCGTTTTCGTTTTGACAAACGATAACGAAAGTGCAGATTCCGAAAAACGAAAGATCCGACATAAATAAATGCTTTTTTTCGTTTTCGTTGTTACAACAGTTCGATATAGAATAGGAGATTCGAAGTGACCGTTCGATATAGAATAGGAGATTCGACGTGACTCCATATGTCTATTGAACCTGTGGTCGAATGTGCCTAAGTTTCGTTTACCTCTATTAGTCCTATTATATAGAAAAGCTTCGACAGAGAGTAAATATTAGACATAGAGAGAACAGAATCGACAGAGAGAAACGATACTGGAATTGGGTGGGGGAAGTAAATTAAAAAAAAATTATGATAATATTCGACGGGATCGTTACACGTTTATAATAATATTCGACGGGATCGTCGCAACTATACGACACTGCAATCGTACATTTCGGCAATCGAATGCTCCGCCTATAGGCTATATAGTTTAGCAGCTCCATCGAATCTTCTTTATCCATTCGACAGATACCATAAGCCTTCCAAGACAGATTCGACCGTAATTCATGTGGATTTTCGGACGAATGCAATTTTTGCACGAAAAACGAAATAAATAAAAACGAATTTCGGGAGTAACTAAATAAATAAAATTTACGGACGAAAACGAAAAAACGAAACGAAATATTCTAGTCTGCACATGTCTAGAGGACACTGAATGGAGATCAGTGGAGGGATTGGTAGAGAGGGGTGGAGGACACTAAATGGAGACCAGTGGAGGGATTGGCAGAGAGGGGTGGAGGACACTGAATGGAGACCAGTGGAGGGATTGGTAGAGAGGAGTGGAGGACACTGAATGGAGGTCAGTGGAGGGATTGGTAGAGAGGGGTGGAGGACACTGAATGGAGACCAGTGGGGGGATTGGTAGAGAGGGGTGGAGGACACTGAATGGAGACCAGTGGAGGGATTGGTAGAGAGGGGTGGAGGACACTGAGTGGAGGTCAGTGGAGGGATTGGTAGAGAGGGGTGGAAGACACTGAATGGAGACCAGTGGAGGGATTGGTGGAGAGGAGTGGAGGACACTGAATGGAGGTCAGTGGAGGGATTGGTAGAGAGGGGTGGAGGATACTGAGTGGAGGTCAGTGGAGGGATTGGTGGAGAGGGGTGGAGGACACTGAGTGGAGGCCAGTGGAGGGATTGGTGGAGAGGGGTGGAGGACACTGAGTGGAGGCCAGTGGAGGGATTGGTAGAGAGGGGTGGAGGACACTGAATGGAGGCCAGTGGAGGGATTGGCAGAGAGGGGTGGAGGACACTGAGTGGAGGTCAGTGGAGGGATTGGTAGAGAGGGGTGGAGGACACTGAATGGAGGCCAGTGGAGGGATTGGTAGAGAGGGGTGGAGGACACTGAATGGAGGTCAGTGGAGGGATTGGCAGAGAGGGGTGGAGGACACTGAATGGAGACCAGTGGAGGGATTGGTAGAGAGGGGTGGAGGACACTGAATGGAGACCAGTGGAGGGATTGGTAGAGAGGAGTGGAGGACACTGAATGGAGACCAGTGGAGGGATTGGTAGAGAGGAGTGGAGGACACTGAATGGAGGTCAGTGGAGGGATTGGTAGAGAGGGGTGGAGGACACTGAATGGAGACCAGTGGAGGGATTGGTAGAGAGGGGTGGAGGACACTGAATGGAGACCAGTGGAGGGATTGGTGGAGAGGAGTGGAGGACACTGAATGGAGGTCAGTGGAGGGATTGGTAGAGAGGGGTGGAGGACACTGAATGGAGACCAGTGGAGGGATTGGCGGAGAGGAGTGGAGGACACTGAATGGAGACCAGTGGAGGGATAGGTAGAGAGGGGTGGAGGACACTGGAGACCAGTGGAGGGATTGGCAGAGAGGGATGTAGGACACTGAATGGAGACCAGTGGAGGGATTGGTAGAGAGGGGTGGAGGACACTGAATGGAGGCCAGTGGAGGGATTGGTAGAGAGGGGCGGAGGACACAGAATGGAGGTATGTGGAGGGATTGGTAGAGAGGGGTGGAGGACACTGAATGGAGATCAGTGGAGGGATTGGCAGAGAGGGGTGAAGGACACTGAATGGAGACCAGTGGAGGGATTGGAAGAGAGGGGTGGAGGACACTGAATGGAGACCAGTGGAGGGATTGGTAGAGAGGGATGGAGGACACTGAATGGAGACCAGTGGAGGGATTGGTAGAGAGGGATGAAGGACACTGAATGGAGGTAAATGGAGGGATTGGTAGAGGACACTGAATGGAGACCAGTGGAGGGATTGGCAGAGAGGGATGGAGGACACTGAATGGAGACCAGTGGAGGGATTGGTAGAGAGGGATGGAGGACACTGAATGGAGACCAGTGGAGGGATTGGTAGAGAGGGATGAAGGACACTGAATGGAGGTCAGTGTAGGGATTGGTAGAGAGGGGTGGAGGACACTGAATGGAGACCAGTGGAGGGATTGGTAGAGAGGGGTGGAGGACACTGAATGTAGGTCAGTGGAGGGATTGGTAGAGAGGGGTGGAGGACACTGAATGGAGGTAAATGGAGGGATTGGTAGAGGACACTGAATGGAGACCAGTGGAGGGATTGGCAGAGAGGGGTGGAGGACACTGAATGGAGACCAGTGGAGGGATTGGTAGAGAGGGATGGAGGACACTGAATGGAGACCAGTGGAGGGATAGGTAGAGAGGGGTGGAGGACACTGGAGACCAGTGGAGGGATTGGCAGAGAGGGGTGGAGGACACTGAATGGAGACCAGTGGAGGGATTGGTAGAGAGGGGTGGAGGACACTGAATGGAGACCAGTGGAGGGATTGGTGGAGAGGGGTGGAGGACACTGGAGACCAGTGGAGGGATTGGTAGAGAGGGGTGGAGGACACTGAATAGAGAGCAATGGAGGGATTGGCAGAGAGGGATGGAGGGCACTGAATGGAGACCAGTGGAGGGATTGGTAGAGAGGGGTGGAGGACACTGAATGGAGGTCAGTGGAGGGATTGGCAGAGAGGGGTGGAGGACACTGAATGGAGACCAGTGGAGGGATTGGCAGAGAGGGATGGAGGGCACTGAATAGAGAGCAATGGAGGGATTGGCAGAGAGGGATGGAGGGCACTGAATGGAGACCAGTGGAGGGATTGGTAGAGAGGGGTGGAGGACACTGAATAGAGAGCAATGGAGGGATTGGCAGAGAGGGATGGAGGGCACTGAATGGAGACCAGTGGAGGGATTGGTAGAGAGGGGTGGAGGACACTGAATGGAGGTCAGTGGAGGGATTGGCAGAGAGGGGTGGAGGACACTGAATGGAGACCAGTGGAGGGATTGGTGGAGAGGGGTGGAGGACACTGAATGGAGACCAGTGGAGGGATTGGTAGAGAGGGGTGAAGGACACTGAATGGAGATCAGTGGAGGGATTGGCAGAGAGGGGTGGAGGACACTGAATGGAGATCAGTGGAGGGATTGGCAGAGAGGGGTGGAGGGATTGGTAGAGAGGGGTGGAGGACACTGAATGGAGACCATTGAAGGGATTGGTAGAGAGGGGTGGAGGACACTGAATGGAGACCAGTGGAGGGATTGGTAGAGAGGGGTGGAGGACACTGAATGGAGACCAGTGGAGGGATTGGTAGAGAGGGGTGGAGGTCACTGAATGGAGACCAGTGGAGGGATTGGTAGAGAGGGGTGGAGGACACTGAATGGAGGTCAGTGGAGGGATTGGTA
The DNA here is from genome assembly GCF_037356315.1 of Lithobates pipiens. Classification (NCBI taxonomy): domain Eukaryota; kingdom Metazoa; phylum Chordata; class Amphibia; order Anura; family Ranidae; genus Lithobates; species Lithobates pipiens. Next base: position 26,876,684 of record NW_027507791.1, read on the forward strand.
GAGAGGGGTGGAGGACACTGAATGGAGATCAGTGGAGGGATTGGTAGAGAGGGGTGGAGGACACTGAGTGGAGGTCAGTGGAGGGATTGGTAGAGAGGGGTGGAGGACACTGAATGGAGACCAGTGGAGGGATTGGTAGAGAGGGGTGGAGGACACTGAATGGAGGCCAGTGGGGGGATTGGTAGAGAGGGGTGGAGGGATACGTAGAGAGGGGTGGAGGACACTGAATGGAGACCAGTGGGGGGATTGGTAGAGAGGGGTGGAGGGATTCGTAGAGAGGGGTGGAGGACACTGAATGGAGACCAGTGGGGGGATTGGTAGAGAGGGGTGGAGGGATTCGTAGAGAGGGGTGGAGGACACTGAATGGAGGCCATTGAAGGGATTGGTAGAGAGGGGTGGAGGACACTAGACATGTGCATTCGTTTTCGTCCGAATTTCAGGTATTTTCGTTTTCGTTTTGACAAACGATAACGAAAGTGCAGATTCCGAAAAACGAAAGATCCGACATAAATAAATGGTTTTTTTCGTTTTCGTTGTTACAACAGTTCGATATAGAATAGGAGATTCGAAGTGACCGTTCGATATAGAATAGGAGATTCGACGTGACTCCATATGTCTATTGAACCTGTGGTCGAATGTGCCTAAGTTTCGTTTACCTCTATTAGTCCTATTATATAGAAAAGCTTCGACAGAGAGTAAATATTAGACATAGAGAGAACAGAATCGACAGAGAGAAACGATACTGGAATTGGGTGGGGGAAGTAAATTAAAAAAAAATAATGATAATATTCGACGGGATCGTTACACGTTTATAATAATATTCGACGGGATCGTCGCAACTATACGACACTGCAATCGTACATTTCGGCAATCGAATGCTCCGCCTATAGGCTATATAGTTTAGCAGCTCCATCGAATCTTCTTTATCCATTCGACAGATACCATAAGCCTTCCAAGACAGATTCGACCGTAATTCATGTGGATTTTCGGACGAATGCAATTTTTGCACGAAAAACGAAATAAATAAAAACGAATTTCGGGAGTAACTAAATAAATAAAATTTACGGACGAAAACGAAAAAACGAAACAAAATATTCTAGTCTGCACATGTCTAGAGGACACTGAATGGAGATCAGTGGAGGGATTGGTAGAGAGGGGTGGAGGACACTAAATGGAGACCAGTGGAGGGATTGGCAGAGAGGGGTGGAGGACACTGAATGGAGACCAGTGGAGGGATTGGTAGAGAGGAGTGGAGGACACTGAATGGAGGTCAGTGGAGGGATTGGTAGAGAGGGGTGGAGGACACTGAATGGAGACCAGTGGGGGGATTGGTAGAGAGGGGTGGAGGACACTGAATGGAGACCAGTGGAGGGATTGGTAGAGAGGGGTGGAGGACACTGAGTGGAGGTCAGTGGAGGGATTGGTAGAGAGGGGTGGAAGACACTGAATGGAGACCAGTGGAGGGATTGGTGGAGAGGAGTGGAGGACACTGAATGGAGGTCAGTGGAGGGATTGGTAGAGAGGGGTGGAGGACACTGAGTGGAGGGATTGGTGGAGAGGGGTGGAGGACACTGAGTGGAGGCCAGTGGAGGGATTGGCAGAGAGGGGTGGAGGACACTGAGTGAAGGTCAGTGGAGGGATTGGTAGAGAGGGGTGGATGACACTGAATGGAGGCCAGTGGAGGGATTGGCAGAGAGGGGTGGAGGACACTGAGTGGAGGTCAGTGGAGGGATTGGTAGAGAGGGGTGGAGGACACTGAATGGAGGCCAGTGGAGGGATTGGTAGAGAGGGGTGGAGGACACTGAATGGAGGTCAGTGGAGGGATTGGCAGAGAGGGGTGGAGGACACTGAATGGAGACCAGTGGAGGGATTGGTAGAGAGGGGTGGAGGACACTGAATGGAGACCAGTGGAGGGATTGGTAGAGAGGAGTGGAGGACACTGAATGGAGACCAGTGGAGGGATTGGTAGAGAGGAGTGGAGGACACTGAATGGAGGTCAGTGGAGGGATTGGTAGAGAGGGGTGGAGGACACTGAATGGAGACCAGTGGAGGGATTGGTAGAGGACACTGAATGGAGACCAGTGGAGGGATTGGTGGAGAGGAGTGGAGGACACTGAATGGAGGTCAGTGGAGGGATTGGTAGAGAGGGGTGGAGGACACTGAATGGAGACCAGTGGAGGGATTGGTGGAGAGGAGTGGAGGACACTGAATGGAGACCAGTGGAGGGATTGGTAGAGAGGGGTGGAGGACACTGAATGGAGGTCAGTGGAGGGATTGGTAGAGAGGGGTGGAGGACACTGAATGGAGACCAGTGGAGGGATTGGTAGAGAGGGGTGGAGGACACTGAATGGAGACCAGTGGAGGGATTGGTAGAGAGGAGTGGAGGACACTGAATGGAGACCAGTGGAGGGATTGGTAGAGAGGAGTGGAGGACACTGAATGGAGGTCAGTGGAGGGATTGGTAGAGAGGGGTGGAGGACACTGAATGGAGACCAGTGGAGGGATTGGTAGAGGACACTGAATGGAGACCAGTGGAGGGATTGGTGGAGAGGAGTGGAGGACACTGAATGGAGGTCAGTGGAGGGATTGGTAGAGAGGGGTGGAGGACACTGAATGGAGACCAGTGGAGGGATTGGTGGAGAGGAGTGGAGGACACTGAATGGAGACCAGTGGAGGGATTGGTAGAGAGGGGTGGAGGACACTGAATGGAGGTCAGTGGAGGGATTGGTGGAGAGGAGTGGAGGACACTGAATGGAGGTCAGTGGAGGGATTGGTAGAGAGGGGTGGAGGACACTGAATGGAGACCAGTGGAGGGATTGGTAGAGAGAGGTGGAGGACACTGAATGGAGGTCAGTGGAGGGATTGGTAGAGAGGGGTGGAGGACACTGAATAGAGATCAGTGGAGGGATTGGTAGAGAGGGGTGGAGGACACTGAATGGTGGTCAGTGGAGTGATTGGTAGAGAGGAGTGGAGGACACTGAATGGAGACCAGTGGAGGGATTGGTGGAGAGGAGTGGAGGGCACTGAATGGAGACCAGTGGAGGGATTGGTAGAGAGGGGTGGAGGACACTGAATGGAGGTCAGTGGAGGGATTTGTAGAGAGGGGTGGAGGACACTGAATGGAGACCAGTGGAGGGATTGGTAGAGAGGAGTGGAGGGCACTGAATGGGAGAAAATTCCTGGATTGGACGGGTATCTGCTCCTCCCTTCCCCCTGAAAGGTGCAAAATGTGACACCGGGGGGATTCCAAAAAGTGAAGTTCCATTTTTGGGTGGCACTCCACTGAGCTTTGTGGCATCATTGGTTAGAAAGTGGTGTATATTGGAGATGTTGTGGAGGTCAAGGCAGCAAGCTTTGGACAGTATTTGGATGTGGGGCTTAAAGGAGAGTTCAGAGTCCAGGATTACATCTAGGACCTTGACATGTGGGGGATGGGCTTATGGTTGTGCCATTGATTTTGACAGAGAGATCGGGGGGGAGGGGCATGTGGTGGAGGAAAAGTTAGAAGTTCGGTTTTGGATAGACTGAGTTTGAGGAAGTGGTGTGACTTCCAGACTAATATGTCTGATAATATCAGTATTACGTTGTATATCATGTATGTTGCGGTCGTTCAGGTACTTCTCTAATAGTTTCTTGAAACTATCGATGCTCCCTGCTTAGACCACCACCTGTGGAAGGGAATTCCACATCCTTGACGCTCTTACACTAAAGAACCCTCTAAGTAGTTTAAGGTTAAACCTCTTTTCTTCTAATGTTAATGAGTGCCCACGAGTCTTGTTAAACTCCCTTCTGCGAAAAAGTTTTCTCCCTATTGTGGGGTCACCAGTCCGGTATTTGTATATTGTGAGGTCACCAGTCCGGTATTTATATATTGTGGGGTCTCCAGTCCGGTATTTATATATTGTGGGGTCTCCAGTCTGGTATTTATATATTGTGGGGTCACCAGTCCGGTATTTGTATATTGTGGGGTCACCAGTCTGGTTTTTCTATATTGTGGGGTCACCAGTTCGGTATTTATATATTGTGGGGTCTCCAGTCCGGTATTTATATATTGTGGGGTCACCAGTCTGGTATTTATATATTGTGGGGTCTCCAGTCCAGTATTTATATATTGTGGGGTCTCCAGTCCGGTATTTATATATTGTGGGGTCTCCAGTCCGGTATTTATATATTGTGGGGTCACCAGTCCGGTATTTATATATTGTGGGGTCACCAGTCCAGTATTTATATATTGTGGGGTCTTCAGTCCAGTATTTATATATTGTGGGGTCTCCAGTCCGGTATTTATATATTGTGGGGTCACCAGTCCGGTATTTATATATTGTGGGGTCACCAGTCCTGTATTTGTATATTGTGGGGTCACCAGTCCAGTATTTGTATAATGAAATCTTATCCCCTCTCAGGCGTCTCTTCTCCAGAGAGAATAAGTTCAGAGCTCACAACCTTTCCTCATATCTAATATCCTCCAGACCCTTTATTAGCTTTGTTGTCCTTCTTTGTAGTCGCTCCATTTCCAGTACATCCTTCCTGAGGACTGGTGCCCAGAACTGGACAGTATACTCCAGGTGCGGCCGGACCAGAGTCTTGTAGAGTGGGAGAATTATCGCTTTATCTATTGGAAGCCATCAGCTGACCCAGGGAGGAGGTACAGAATGAATATAAGGAGAGGTCCAAGAACATTGGGAGACCCCAACAGAGAAAAGGAAAAGGAGAGGAGGAAGTAGAATTGGAAGTAATGCTTATGCCACCTACTCACGTCTGGACTTTCCGTCAGAAAGGGTCAGACGGAATCATTCCGTCGGATAGAACAATTGTGCGTGGGGCTTCATCTGACTTTTTTCTTCAAAAATTCAGACGACCTAGAAATAGAACACGTTTCATATCTGTCCGACGGAATCAATTTCTATTGGGAAAACCGTTGGTCTGTGTGCTGGTCCGACGGACCAAATACGACGCAAGGGCAGCTATTCCACTTCCTTTTCTAGTCCCGTCACACGGCATCACGTTCAAAATGAACGGACTTTTGTCCGTCCGTCCGTCCGTGTGTGGGCAAGTCCGTTCAATCAGAAGTCTGTTGTAACTCCATCGAAAGTCTGTCGGGAAGACTGTCAGACCTTTTCTGCCGGAAAGTACGGTGGTGTGTACGCGGCATAAAGGTTGCGGTTGGATAAGTAGGAAGAGAACCAGCAAAGAGTACGGTCAAGGAGACCAAAGGGGAGGAGTTTTTTTGGATGGGGAGGAGGGGTGTTCAACCGTATCAAAGAGGTTGAAAAATAGGACAGAATAGTGTCCATTGGTTGTGGGTCCAGGAGTACAAAATAGTGTCCATTGGTTTTGGGCCCAGGAGTAGGACAGAATAGTGTCCATTGGTTGTGGGTCCAGGAGTAGGAGGACAGAATAGAGTCCATTGGTTTTGGGCCCAGGAGTAGGAGGACAGAATAGTGTCCATTGGTATTGGGCCCAGGAGTAGGAGGACAAAATAGTGTCCATTGGTTTTGGGCCCAGGAGTAGGACAGAATAGTGTCCATTGGTTTTGGGCCCAGGAGTAGGAGGACAAAATAGTGTCCATTGGTTTTGGGTCCAGGAGTAGGACAGAATAGTGTCCATTGGTTTTGGGCCCAGGAGTAGGACAAAATAGTGTCCATTGGTTTTGGGCCCAGGAGTAGGAGGACAAAATAGTGTCCATTGGTTTTGGGCCCAGGAGTAGGAGGACAAAATAGTGTCCATTGGTTTTGGGTCCAGGAGTAGGACAGAATAGTGTCCATTGGTTTTGGGCCCAGGAGTAGGACAAAATAGTGTCCATTGGTTTTGGGCCCAGGAGTAGGAGGACAAAATAGTGTCCATTGGTTTTGGGCCCAGGAGTAGGAGGACAAAATAGTGTCCATTGGTTTTGGGCCCAGGAGTAGGAGGACAGAATAGTGTCCATTGGTATTGGGCCCAGGAGTAGGAGGACAAAATAGTGTCCATTGGTTGTGGGTCCAGGAGTAGGAGGACAGAAGAGTGTCCATTGGTTGTGGGTCCAGGAGTAGGAGGACAGAATAGTGTCCATTGGTTTTGGGTCCAGGAGTAGGAGGACAGAATAGTGTCCATTGGTTTTGGGCCCAGGAGTAGGACAAAATAGTGTCCATTGGTTTTGGGCCTAGGAATAGGAGGACAAAATAGTGTCCATTGGTTTTGGGCCCAGGAGTAGGAGGACAAAATAGTGTCCATTGGTTTTGGGTCCAGGAGTAGGAGGACAAAATAGTGTCCATTGGTTGTGGGTCCAGGAGTAGGACAGAATAGTGTCCATTGGTTTTGGGCCCAGGAGTAGGAGGACAAAATAGTGTCCATTGGTTGTGGGTCCAGGAGTAGGAGGACAGAATAGTGTCCATTGGTTGTGGGTCCAGGAGTAGGAGGACAGAATAGTGTCCATTGGTTGTGGGCCCAGGAGTAGGACAGAATAGTGTCCATTGGTTTTGGGTCCAGGAGTAGGAGGACAGAATAGTGTCCATTGGTTTTGGGTCCAGGAGTAGGAGGACAGAATAGTGTCCATTGGTTTTGGGCCCAGGAGTAGGAGGACAGAATAGTGTCCATTGGTTTTGGGCCCAGGAGTAGGAGGACAGAATAGTGTCCATTGGTTTTGGGCCCAGGAGTAGGAGGACAGAATAGTGTCCATTGGTTTTGGGCCCAGGAGTAGGAGGACAGAATAGTGTCCATTGGTTTTGGCTGTTAGTAGATCATTTGTTAGTTTTAGGAGAGCATCTTCTGTGGAGTGTTGAGGATAAAATGCAAACGGAGGCTGGGTTAACACTGTAGAACGCAGCCGGGGGTTTCGGTGCATCTCCACTCAACATTTTGGGCCTATTTTTAGACTGAATTTGGACCTGAAACAGACCCATAGATGCAGAGGACTCCTGTGCAATTCACCCTGGAGCCGCTGCGGAGATGTGCGAGCCGGCTCCACAGAGAACCGATCACAAGCTCCTGCTATGCGGGGAAATCCTCATCCAATCCGCAATACTATGAACCTGGCCTGAAGGGGATCACAGACCAGACAGACGGTCAAGGAGGTTGGCGAAAAAGCAGAGTAAAAGGGGGCCAAATACAAATGCCCTCCACACTTTTCACATATTTACAGTCAGGTCCATAAATATTGGGACATTGGACGCAATTGTAAGCTTTTTGGCTCTATACACCACAATGGTTTTGAAATGAAATAAAGATGTCCTGTAACTGCAGGCTTCCAGCTTTAATTTGAGGGAATTTACCGTATATACTCGAGTATAGGTCGATCCGAATATAAGCCGAGGCCCCTAATTTACCACAAAAAAACTGGGAAAACTTATTGACTTGTGTATAAGCCGAGGGTGAGACATCCCTGTGTCCCGTCCATCCCTGTGTCCATCGATGTGTCCCGTCCATCCCTGTGTCCATCGATGTGTCCCGTCCATCCCTGCCTACCTGTGCCAATCTGCAGCCTCTGTGTGCCATGCCGCACCTCTCCTCCTCGTCTGACAGACAGCGGCCATTCCACTGTTCAAAAGCCGCGCCTCTCTGTCTGTGATAGGCGGAAAACACTCAATTTCCCTGCAGTCAGTGTTCCGCCTATCACGGACATCCTCGTCCGTAGTATGAGCGGATGTCCGTGATAGGCGGAACACTGACTGCTGGGAAATTGAGTGTTCCGCCTATCACAGACAGGGAGGCGCGGCTTTTGAATAGTGGAATGGCTGCCGTCTGTCTACCTGATCTCCGTGACTCGAGTATAAGCCGAGGGGGGCACTTTCAGCCTAAAAAAAAAGGGGCTGAAAATCTCGGCTTATACTCGAGTATATACGGTACATCCAAATCAGGTGAACGGTGTAAGAATTACAACGGTTTGTATAGGTGCCTCCCACATTTTAAGGGACCAAAAAGTAATGGGACAGATTAACAATCATCCATCAAACCTTCACTTTTTAATACTTGGTTGCAAATCCTTTGTAGTCAATTACATGCTGAAGTCTGGAAGGCCGAGACATCACCGGACGCTGGGCTTCATCCCCGGTGATGCTCTGCCAGGCCTCTACTGTCTTCAGTTCCTGCCTGTTCTTGGGGCATTTTCCCTGCAGTTTTGTCTTCAGCAAGTGAAATGCACGCTCGATCGGATTCAGGTCAGGTGATTGACTTGGCCATTACATAACACTCCACTTCTTTCCCTTATGCTTCGGGTCATTGTCCATCTGCACTGTGAAGTTCCGTCCAATGAGCTCTGAAGCATTTCACTTAATATGAGCCGATAATATTCCCCGGAACACTTCAGAATTCATCCGGCTGCTTCTGTCAGCCGTCACATCATCAATAAATACAAGAGAACCAGTCACATTGGCAGCCATACATGCCCACGCCATGACACTACCACCACCATGCTTCACTGATGAGGTGCTATGCTTTGGATCACAAGCAGCTCCTTTCCTTCTCCATACTCCTCTCTCCCCATCACTCTGGTACAAGTTGATCTCGGTCTCCTCTGTCCATAGGATGTTGTTCCAGAACTCTGAAGGCTTTTTTTTTAGATGTTGTCTGGCAAACTCTAATCTGGCCTTCCTGTGTTTGAGGCTCACCAATGGTTTACATCTTGTGGTGACTAGTGATGCACCGAAATTTCGGCCGCCGAAACATATCGGCCGAAAATGCCCTTTTCGGCAATTTGCCGAAAGAGAAAAACGGCCGATAATGGAGCCGAAAATGGGGCGTGGCCTGGGTGACGCCCATCATGGGGGGTGGTCAGAGACTGGTTTACATCTTGTGGTGACTAGATGTAGCCGGGAACACACAGCTATTGAAATGAAAGCCGTGATCAAACAGGCGGCGGAGGCGGCTCTCCTGCGCTATACACCCCCCATGATGGGGCGGAGCCCCACCCCATTATCGGCCGTTTTCTCTTTCGCCAAATTGCCAAAAAGGGCATTTGCGGCCGATATGTTTCGGCGGCCGAAATTTCGGTGCATCACTAGTCACCACAAGATGTAAACCAGTCTCTGACCACCTCCTGTACCATGCCGCCAGTCTCTGACCACCTCCTGTACCATGTCGCCAGTCTCTGACCACCTCCTGTACCATGTCCCCAGTCTCTGACCACCTCCTGTACCATGTCCCCAGTCTCTGACCACCTCCTGTACCATGTCCCCAGTCTCTGACCATCTCCTTTACCATGTCCCCAGTCTCTGACCACCTCCTTTACCATGTCCCCAGTCTCTGACCACCTACTGTACCATGCCGCCAGTCTCTGACCACCTCCTGTACCATGTCGCCAGTCTCTGACCACCCCCTGTACCATGCCGCCAGTCTCTGACCACCTCCTGTACCATGTCCGCAGTCTCTGACCACCTCCTGTACCATGTCGCCAGTCTCTGACCACCTCCTGTACCATGCCGCCAGTCTCTGACCACCTCCTGTACCATGTCGCCAGTCTCTGACCACCTCCTTTACCATGTCGCCAGTCTCTGACCACCCCCTGTACCATGCCGCCAGTCTCTGACCACCCACTGTACCATGTCCCCAGTCTCTGAACACCTCCTGTACCATGCCGCCAGTCTCTGACCACCTCCTGTACCATGCCGCCAGTCTCTGACCACCTCCTGTACCATGTCGCCAGTCTCTGACCACCTCCTGTACCATGTCGCCAGTCTCTGACCACCTCCTGTACCATGTCGCCAGGCTCTGACCACCTCCTGTACCATGTCGCCAGTCTCTGACCACCTCCTGTACCATGTCCTCAGTCTCTGACCACCCCCTGTACCATGTCCCCAGTCTCTGACCACCTCCTGTACCATGTCCCCAGTCTCTGACCACCCCCCTGTACAATGTCCCCAGTCCCTGACCACCTCCTGTATAAAAATATTTTTTTAAAACAGTCATTTTCGGTATCGGTGCTGTTTCGGTATCGGTTTTCGGCCTAGTGTATTTTTCATTTTCTGTATCGGCACCAAAAAACCCATTCGGTGCATCCCTAGTGGTGACCCCTCTGTATTCACTCTGGTGAAGTCTTCTCCTGATTGGTGACTTTGACACACATACACCTACCTCCTGGAGAGAGTTCTTGATCTGGCCAACTGTTGTGAAGGGCATTTTCTTCACCAGGGATAGAATTCTTCGGTCATCCACCACAGTTGTTTTCCGTGGTCTTCTGGGTGTTTTGGTGTTGCCGAGTTCACCGGTGCCTTCTTTTTTTTTTTAAGGATGTCCCAAATAGTTGATTTGGCCACACCTAATATTTTTGCTATCTCTCTGATGGGTTTGTTTTTTCAGCCTAATGATGGCTTCACTGATACTGACAGCTCGTTGGATCTCATATTGAGAGTTGACAGCAACAGATTCCAAATGCAAATAGCAAACTTGATGTGAACTCGGGACCTTTTTTTATCTGCTCCTTGTAAATGGGATAATGAGGGAACAACACACACCTGGCCATGGAACAGCTGAGCAGCCAATTGTCCCAATACTTTTGGTCCCTTAAAAAGTTGGCGGCACATATACAAAGTGCTGCGATTCCTACACTGTTCACCTGATTTGGATACCTCAAATTAAAGCTGGAAGTCTTCAGGTGAAGCTCATATTGTTCGTTTCATTTCGAATCCATTGTGGTGGTGTATGGAGCCAACAAGATTAGAATTGTGTCCATGTCCCAATATTTATGGACCTGACTGCATTTGTATCATGTTCCTTCCACTTCACAATTACGTGCCACTCTGTGTTGGTCTATCACATAAAACACATTTAATTTTTTGGCTGTAACACGACAAAATGTGGAGAATTTCAAGGGGTATGAATACTTTTTCAGGGCACTGTACTTCCCATAGATCCCGGCACAACTCCACCCCCCAAACCAAACAAACTCCACCGAGATACGAACAAGTCCTTTATTAACCAATGAATATATTTTTTGTCAGTTCTTCACTCGGTGCTTGGTTATCTACAGGACGGCACGCCGGCGGTATCTGGAGGGCGGGGCCGCGCCGGCGGTATCTGGAGGGCGGGGCCGCGCCGGCGGTATCTGGAGGGCGGGGCCGCGCCGGCGGGATCTGGAGGGCGGGGCCGCGCCGGCGGTATCCATACATCTAGCTCTGCTGCTTCAGGCAAGTCATTCGGAGGATGCACCGGCCAGCGGGTGTTGGGCTCGATATCGGGCCAAAGCCTCGATCTTGTCCATCCAGGTGCACTACCATGGCAAAGACAGAAAGTGTTAAAGCTCCTGAATACCATCACCCCCCCCCTGTCATTCTGTTGCACCCCCCCCCATCTTACCAACACTTTGGTGACGTGGAACATGGAGGTCTGGTATTGGGTGACGTCCTGAATATTGCGGCTCAACCGCTCCAGCTCAGAGTTCAACTCCACCACCGCCTCTTCAAACTCTACACCGAGGAGAGACATTCCGAGTCACATTACCCATGAACCCATCACCCCCCCCGTATAACTCCCGATTACATGACCCCCTCCCCCTATAACCCCTGATCACATGACCCCCTCACCTCTCCCTATAACCCCCGATCTCATGACCCCTCACCTCTCCCTATAACCCCCGATCACACGACCCCTCACCTCCACTATAACCCCTGATCACATGACCCCTCCCCTCTCCCTATAACCCCCGATCACACGACCACTCACCTCTCCCTATAACCCCCGATCACACGACTCCTCCCATCTCCCTATAACCCCCGATCACACGACTCCTCCCATCTCCCTATAACCCCCGATCACACGACTCCTCCCATCTCCCTATAACCCCCGATCACACGACTCCTCCCATCTCCCTATAACCCCCGATCACACGACTCCTCCCATCTCCCTATAACCCCGATCACATGACCCCTCACCTCTCCCTATAACCCCGATCACATGACCCCTCACCTCTCCCTATAACCCCCATCACATGACCCCTCACCTCTCCCTATAACCCCCGATCACACGACTCCTCCAATCTCCCTATAACTCCCGATCACACGACCCCTCACCTCTCCCTATAACCCCCGATCACACGACCCCTCACCTCTCCCTGTAACCCCCGATCACACGACCCCTCACCTCTCCCTGTAACCCCCGATCACACGACTCCTCCCCTCTCCCTGTAACCCCCGATCACACGACTCCTCCCATCTCCCTATAACCCCGATCACATGACCCCCTCACCTCTCCCTATAACCCCCGATCACACGACCCCTCACCTCTCCTATAACCCCGATCACACGACCCCGCACCTCTCCCTATAACCCCCGATCACACGACCACTCACCTCTCCCTATAACCCCCGATCACACGACTCCTCCCATCTCCCTATAACCCCGATCACATGACCCCTCACCTCTCCCTATAACCCCCGATCACACGACTCCTCCCATCTCCCTATAACTGCCGATCACACGACCCCCTCCCATCTCCCTATAACCCCCGATCACACGACCCCTCCCATCTCCCTATAACCCCCGATCACACGACCCCTCCCATCTCCCTATAACCCCCGATCACACGACCCCTCCCATCTCCCTATAACCCCCGATCACACGACTCCTCCCATCTCCCTATAACCCCCGATCACACGACTCCTCCCATCTCCCTATAACCCCCGATCACATGACCCCTCACCTCTCCCTGTAACCCCCGATCACACGACCCCTCCCCTCTCCCTGTAACCCCCGATCACACGACTCCTCCCATCTCCCTATAACCCCGATCACATGACCCCCTCACCTCTCCCTATAACCCCCGATCACACGACTCCTCCCATCTCCCTATAACCCCCGATCACACGACTCCTCCCATCTCCCTATAACCCCCGATCACACGACCCCTCCCATCTCCCTATAACCCCCGATCACACGACTCCTCACATCTCCCTACAACCCCCGATCACACGACCCCTCCCCTCTCCCTATAACCCCCGATCACACGACTCCTCACATCTCCCTATAACACCCGATCACACGACCCCTCACCTCTCCCTATAACCCCCGATCACACGACTCCTCCCATCTCCCTATAACCCCCGATCACACGACCCCTCCCATCTCCCTATAACCCCCGATCACACGACTCCTCACATCTCCCTATAACCCCCGATCACACGACCCCTCACCTCTCCCTATAACCCCCGATCACACGACTCCTCACATCTCCCTATAACCCCCGATCACACGACCCCTCACCTCTCCCTATAACCCCCGATCACACGACTCCTCCCATCTCCCTATAACCCCCGATCACACGACTCCTCCCATCTCCCTATAACCCCCGATCACACGACTCCTCCCATCTCCCTATAACCCCGATCACACGACCCCTCACCTCTCCCTATAACCCCCGATCACACGACTCCTCCCATCTCCCTATAACTCCCGATCACACGACCCCTCACCTCTCCCTATAACCCCCGATCACACGACTCCTCCCATCTCCCTATAACCCCCGATCACACGACCCCTCCCATCTCCCTATAACCCCCGATCACACGACCCCTCCCATCTCCCTATAACCCTTGATCACACGACCCCTCCCCTCTCCCTATAACCCCCGATCACACGACCCCTCCCCTCTCCCTATAACCCCCGATCACACGACTCCCTATAAACCCCGATCACACGACCCCCCCCCCATCTCCCTATAACCCCCGATGACACGACCCCTCACCTCCACTATAACCCCTGATCACATGACCCCTCCCCTCTCCCTATAACCCCCGATCACACGACCACTCACCTCTCCCTATAACCCCCGATCACACGACCCCTCACCTCTCCCTATAACCCCTGATAACGTGACCCCTCACCTCTCCCTATAACCCGATAACGTGACCCCTCACCTCCCCTATAACCCCGATCACATGACCCCTCACCTCCCCTATAACATGACCCCTCACCTCCCCTTATAACCCCCGATCACACGACCCCTCACCTCTACCTATAACCCCGATCACACGACTCCTCCCCTCTCCCTGTAACCCCCGATCACACGACTCCTCCCATCTCCCTATAACCCCGATCACATGACCCCCTCACCTCTCCCTATAACCCCCGATCACACGACCCCTCACCTCTCCTATAACCCCGATCACACGACCCCGCACCTCTCCCTATAACCCCCGATCACACGACCACTCACCTCTCCCTATAACCCCCGATCACACGACTCCTCCCATCTCCCTATAACCCCGATCACATGACCCCTCACCTCTCCCTATAACCCCCGATCACACGACTCCTCCCATCTCCCTATAACTGCCGATCACACGACCCCCTCCCATCTCCCTATAACCCCCGATCACACGACCCCTCCCATCTCCCTATAACCCCCGATCACACGACCCCTCCCATCTCCCTATAACCCCCGATCACACGACTCCTCCCATCTCCCTATAACCCCCGATCACACGACTCCTCCCATCTCCCTATAACCCCCGATCACATGACCCCTCACCTCTCCCTGTAACCCCCGATCACACGACCCCTCCCCTCTCCCTGTAACCCCCGATCACACGACTCCTCCCATCTCCCTATAACCCCGATCACATGACTCCCTCACCTCTCCCTATAACCCCCGATCACACGACTCCTCCCATCTCCCTATAACCCCCGATCACACGACCCCTCACCTCCTCTACAACCCCGATCACATGACCCTTCACCTCATAACCCCCGATTACATGACCCCTCACCTCTCCCTATAACCCCTGATAACGTGACCCCTCACCTCTCCCTATAACCCCTGATAACGTGACCCCTCACCTCTCCCTATAACCCCTGATAACGTGACCCCTCACCTCTCCCTATAACCCCGATCACGTGACCCCTCACCTCTCCCTATAACCCCGATCACACGACCCCTCACCTCTCCCTATAACCCCCGATCACACGACTCCTCCCATCTCCCTATAACCCCCGATCACACGACCCCTCCCATCTCCCTATAACCCCCGATCACACGACTCCTCACATCTCCCTATAACCCCCGATCACACGACCCCTCACCTCTCCCTATAACCCCCGATCACACGACTCCTCCCATCTCCCTATAACCCCCGATCACACGACTCCTCCCATCTCCCTATAACCCCCGATCACACGACCCCTCCCATCTCCCTATAACCCCCGATCACACGACTCCTCACATCTCCCTACAACCCCCGATCACACGACCCCTCCCCTCTCCCTATAACCCCCGATCACACGACTCCTCACATCTCCCTATAACACCCGATCACACGACCCCTCACCTCTCCCTATAACCCCCGATCACACGACCCCTCCCATCTCCCTATAACCCCCGATCACACGACTCCTCACATCTCCCTATAACCCCCGATCACACGACCCCTCACCTCTCCCTATAACCCCCGATCACACGACTCCTCACATCTCCCTATAACCCCCGATCACACGACCCCTCACCTCTCCCTATAACCCCCGATCACACGACTCCTCCCATCTCCCTATAACCCCCGATCACACGACTCCTCCCATCTCCCTATAACCCCCGATCACACGACTCCTCCCATCTCCCTATAACCCCGATCACACGACCCCTCACCTCTCCCTATAACCCCCGATCACACGACTCCTCCCATCTCCCTATAACTCCCGATCACACGACCCCTCACCTCTCCCTATAACCCCCGATCACACGACTCCTCCCATCTCCCTATAACCCCCGATCACACGACCCCTCCCATCTCCCTATAACCCTTGATCACACGACCCCTCCCCTCTCCCTATAACCCCCGATCACACGACCCCTCCCCTCTCCCTATAACCCCCGATCACACGACTCCCTATAAACCCCGATCACACGACCCCCCCCCCATCTCCCTATAACCCCCGATGACACGACCCCTCACCTCCACTATAACCCCTGATCACATGACCCCTCCCCTCTCCCTATAACCCCCGATCACACGACCACTCACCTCTCCCTATAACCCCCGATCACACGACCCCTCACCTCTCCCTATAACCCCTGATAACGTGACCCCTCACCTCTCCCTATAACCCCTGATAACGTGACCCCTCACCTCCCCTATAACCCCGATCACATGACCCCTCACCTCCCCTATAACATGACCCCTCACCTCCCCTTATAACCCCCGATCACACGACCCCTCACCTCTACCTATAACCCCGATCACACGACCCCTCACCTCTACCTATAACCCCCGATCACACGACCCCTCACCTCTACCTATAACCCCCGATCACACGACCCCTCACCTCTCCCTATAACCCCGATCACGTGACCCCTCACCTCTCCCTATAACCCCCGATCACGTGACCCCTCACCTCTCCTATAACCTCCGATCACATGACCCCTCACCTCCCCTATAACCCCGATCACATGACCCCTCACCTCCCCTATAACCCCGATCACATGACCCCTCACCTCCCCTATAACATGACCCCTCACCTCCCCTTATAACCCCCGATCACACGACCCCTCACCTCTACCTATAACCCCGATCACACGACCCCTCACCTCTACCTATAACCCCCGATCACACGACCCCTCACCTCTACCTATAACCCCCGATCACACGACCCCTCACCTCTACCTATAACCCCGATCACATGACCCCTCACCTCTCCCTATAGCCCCTAATCACGTGACCCCTCACCTCTCCCTATAACCCCCCATCACACCACCCCTCACCTCTCCTATAACCCCGATCACATGACCCCTCACCTCTCCTATAACCCCCGATCACACGACCCCTCACCTCTCCTATAACCCCCGATCACACGACCCCTCACCTCTCCTATAACCCCGATCACATGACCCCTCACCTCTCCTATAACCCCGATCACATGACCGCTCATATAACCCCGATCACATGACCTCTCAACTCTCCCTATAACCCCATCACATGACCCCTCACCTCCCCCCCCATAAACCCCCGATCACATGACCCCTCCCCTCTCCCTATAACCCCAATCACATGACCCCTCACCTCTCCTATAACCCCGATCACACGACCCCTCACCTCTCCTATAACCCCGATCACATGACCCCTCACCTACCCCTATAACCCAATCACATGACCCCTCACCTCTCCTATAACCCCAATCACATGACCCCTCACCTCTCCCTATAACCCCAATCACATGACCCCTCACCTCTCCCTATAACCCCAATCATATGACCCCTCACCTCTCCTATAACCCCGATCACACGACCCCTCACCTACCCCTATAACACGACCCCTCACCTCTCCCTATAACCCCCGATCACACGACCCCTCCCCTCTCCCTATAACCCCCGATCACACGACCCCTCCCATCTCCCTATAACCCCCGATCACACGACCCCTCCCATCTCCCTATAACCCCCGATCACACGACCCCTCCCCTCTCCCTATAACACCCGATCACACGACCCCTCCCATCTCCCTATAACCCCCGATCACACGACCCCTCCCATCTCCCTATAACCCCCGATCACACGACCCCTCCCCTCTCCCTATAACCCCCGATCACACGACCCCCTCCCATCTCCCTATAACCCCCGATCACACGACCCCCTCCCATCTCCCTATAAACCCCGATCACACGACCCCCTCCCATCTCCCTATAACCCCCGATCACACGACCCCTCACCTCCACTATAACCCCTGATCACATGACCCCTCCCCTCTCCCTATAACCCCCAATCACACGACCACTCACCTCTCCCTATAACCCCCGATCACACGACTCCTCCCATCTCCCTATAACCCCCGATCACACGACTCCTCCCATCTCCCTATAACTCCCGATCACACGACCCCTCACCTCTCCCTATAACCCCCGATCACACGACCCCTCACCTCTCCCTATAACCCCCGATCACACGACTCCTCCCATCTCCCTATAACTCCCGATCACACGACCCCTCACCTCTCCCTATAACCCCCGATCACACGACTCCTCCCATCTCCCTATAACCCCCGATCACACGACCCCTCACCTCTCCCTATAACCCCCGATCACACGACTCCTCCCATCTCCCTATAACCCCGATCACACGACTCCTCACCTCTCCTATAACCTCCGATCACATGACCCCTCACCTCCCCTATAACATGACCCCTCACCTCTCCCTATAACCCCGATCACGTGACCCCTCACCTCTCCCTATAACCCCCGATCACGTGACCCCTCACCTCTCCTATAACCTCCGATCACATGACCCCTCACCTCCCCTATAACCCCGATCACATGACCCCTCACCTCCCCTATAACCCCGATCACATGACCCCTCACCTCCCCTATAACCCCGATCACATGACCCCTCACCTCCCCCTATAACCCCCGATCACATGACCCCTCACCTCTCCCTATAACTTCCGATCACATGACCCCTCACCTCCCCTATAACCCCGATCACATGACCCCTCACCTCCCCTATAACCCCGATCACATGACCCCTCACCTCCCCTATAACCCCGATCACATGACCCCTCACCTCCCCTATAACATGACCCCTCACCTCCCCTTATAACCCCCGATCACACGACCCCTCACCTCTACCTATAACCCCGATCACACGACCCCTCACCTCTACCTATAACCCCCGATCACACGACCCCTCCCCTCTACCTATAACCCCGATCACACGACCCCTCACCTCTACCTATAACCCCGATCACACGACCCCTCACCTCCCTTACAACCCCAATCACATGACCCTTCACCTCATAACCCCCGATCACATGACCCCTCACCTCTCCCTATAACCCCCCATCACACCAACCCTCACCTCTCCTATAACCTCCGATCATATGACCCCTCACCTCTCCCTATAACCCCCGATCACACGACCCCTCACCTCTCCCTATAACCCCCGATCACACGACCCCTCACCTCTCCTATAACCCCGATCACATGACCCCTCACCTCTCCTATAACCCCGATCACACGACCCCTCACCTCTCCTATAACCCCGATCACATGACCCCTCACCTCTCCTATAACCCCGATCACACGACCCCTCACCTCTCCTATAACCCCGATCACATGACCCCTCACCTACCCCTATAACCCAATCACATGACCCCTCACCTCTCCTATAACCCCAATCACATGACCCCTCACCTCTCCCTATAACCCCAATCACATGACCCCTCACCTCTCCCTATAACCCCAATCATATGACCCCTCACCTCTCCTATAACCCCGATCACACGACCCCTCACCTACCCCTATAACATGACCCCTCACCTCTCCCTATAACCCCCGATCACACGACCCCTCCCCTCTCCCTATAACCCCCGATCACACGACCCCTCCCATCTCCCTATAACCCCCGATCACACGACCCCTCCCATCTCCCTATAACCCCCGATCACACGACCCCTCCCCTCTCCCTATAACCCCCGATCACACGACCCCCTCCCATCTCCCTATAAACCCCGATCACACGACCCCCTCCCATCTCCCTATAACCCCCGATCACACGACCCCTCACCTCCACTATAACCCCTGATCACATGACCCCTCCCCTCTCCCTATAACCCCCGATCACACGACCACTCACCTCTCCCTATAACCCCCGATCACACGACTCCTCCCATCTCCCTATAACCCCCGATCACACGACTCCTCCCATCTCCCTATAACTCCCGATCACACGACCCCTCACCTCTCCCTATAACCCCCGATCACACGACCCCTCACCTCTCCCTATAACCCCCGATCACACGACTCCTCCCATCTCCCTATAACTCCCGATCACACGACCCCTCACCTCTCCCTATAACCCCCGATCACACGACTCCTCCCATCTCCCTATAACCCCCGATCACACGACCCCTCACCTCTCCCTATAACCCCCGATCACACGACTCCTCCCATCTCCCTATAACCCCCGATCACATGACCCCTCACCTCTCCCTATAACCCCCGATCACACGACTCCTCACCTCTCCTATAACCTCCGATCACATGACCCCTCACCTCCCCTATAACATGACCCCTCACCTCTCCCTATAACCCCGATCACGTGACCCCTCACCTCTCCCTATAACCCCCGATCACGTGACCCCTCACCTCTCCTATAACCTCCGATCACATGACCCCTCACCTCCCCTATAACATGACCCCTCACCTCATAACCCCCGATCACGTGACCCCTCACCTCCCCTATAACCCCGATCACATGACCCCTCACCTCCCCTATAACCCCGATCACATGACCCCTCACCTCCCCCTATAACCCCCGATCACATGACCCCTCACCTCTCCCTATAACTTCCGATCACATGACCCCTCACCTCCCCTATAACCCCGATCACATGACCCCTCACCTCCCCTATAACCCCGATCACATGACCCCTCACCTCCCCTATAACCCCGATCACATGACCCCTCACCTCCCCTATAACATGACCCCTCACCTCCCCTTATAACCCCCGATCACACGACCCCTCACCTCTACCTATAACCCCCGATCACACGACCCCTCACCTCTACCTATAACCCCCGATCACACGACCCCTCCCCTCTACCTATAACCCCGATCACACGACCCCTCACCTCTACCTATAACCCCGATCACACGACCCCTCACCTCCCCTACAACCCCAATCACATGACCCTTCACCTCATAACCCCCGATCACATGACCCCTCACCTCTCCCTATAACCCCCCATCACACCACCCCTCACCTCTCCTATAACCTCCGATCATATGACCCCTCACCTCTCCCTATAACCCCCGATCACACGACCCCTCACCTCTCCCTATAACCCCCGATCACACGACCCCTCACCTCTCCTATAACCCCGATCACATGACCCCTCACCTCTCCTATAACCCCGATCACACGACCCCTCACCTCTCCTATAACCCCGATCACACGACCCCTCACCTCTCCTATAACCCCGATCACATGACCCCTCACCTCTCCTATAACCCCGATCACATGACCGCTCATATAACCCCGATCACATGACCTCTCAACTCTCCCTATAACCCCATCACATGACCCCTCACCTCCCCCCCATAAACCCCCGATCACATGACCCCTCCCCTCTCCCTATAACCCCAATCACATGACCCCTCACCTCTCCTATAACCCCAATCACATGACCCCTCACCTCTCCCTATAACCCCAATCACATGACCCCTCACCTCTCCCTATAACCCCAATCACATGACCCCTCACCTCTCCCTATAACCCCAATCACATGACCCCTCACCTACCCCTATAACATGACCCCTCACCTCTCCCTATAACCCCGATCACATGACCCCTCACCTCCCCCTATAACCCCCGATCACATGACCCCTCACCTCTCCCTATAACCCCAATCACATGACCCCTCACCTCTCCCTATAACCCCAATCACATGACCCCTCACCTACCCCTATAACATGACCCCTCACCTCTCCCTATAACCCCGATCACATGACCCCTCACCTCCCCCTATAACCCCCGATCACATGACCCCTCACCTCTCCCTATAACCCCAATCACATGACCCCTCACCTCTCCCTATAACCCCAATCACATGATCCCTCACCTACCCCTATAACATGACCCCTCACCTCTCCCTATAACCCCGATCACATGACCCCTCACCTCCCCTTATAACCCCCGATCACATGACCCCTCACCTCCCCTATAACATGACCCCTCACCTCCCCTTATAACCCCCGATCACATGACCCCTCACCTCTCCCTATAACCCCCGATCACATGACCCCTCCCCTCTCCCTATAACCCCCGATCACACGACCCCTCACCTCTACCTATAACCCCGATCACACGACTCCTCACCTCTACCTATAACCCCGATCACATGACCCCTCACCTCCCCTACAACCCCAATCACATGACCCTTTACCTCATAACCCCCGATCACATGACCCCTCACCTCTCCCTATAGCCCCTGATCACGTGACCCCTCACCTCTCCCTATAACCCCCCATCACACCACCCCTCACCTCTCCTATAACCTCCGATCATATGACCCCTTACCTCTCCCTATAACCCCCCGATCACACGACCCCTCACCTCTCCTATAACCTCCGATCACACGACCCCTCACCTCTCCCTATAACCCCCGATCACACGACCCCTCACCTCTCCTATAACCCCGATCACACGACCCCTCACCTCTCCTATAACCCCCGATCACACGACCCCTCACCTCTCCTATAACCCCGATCACACGACCCCTCACCTCTCCTATAACCCCGATCACATGACCCCTCACCTCTCCTATAACCCCCGATCACATGACCGCTCATATAACCCCGATCACATGACCTCTCAACTCTCCCTATAACCCCATCACATGACCCCTCACCTCCCCCCCATAAACCCCCGATCACATGACCCCTCCCCTCTCCCTATAACCCCAATCACATGACCCCTCACCTCTCCTATAACCCCAATCACATGACCCCTCACCTCTCCCTATAACCCCAATCACATGACCCCTCACCTCTCCCTATAACCCCAATCACACGACCCCTCACCTCTCCTATAACCCCGATCACACGACCCCTCACCTACCCCTATAGCATGACCCCTCACCTACCCCTATAACCCCGATCACACGACCCCTCACCTACCCCTATAACCCCGATCACACGACCCCTCACCTACCCCTATAACCCCGATCACATGACCCCTCACCTCCCCCTATAACCCCCGATCACACGACCCCACACCTCTACCTATAACCCCGATCACACGACCCCTCACCTACCCCTATAACCCCGATCACACGACCCCTCACCTACCCCTATAACCCCGATCACACGACCCCTCACCTACCCCTATAACCCCGATCACATGACCCCTCACCTCCCCCTATAACCCCCGATCACACGACCCCTCACCTCTACCTATAACCCCGATCACACGACCCCTCCCCTGTCCCTATAACCCCGATCACACGACCCCTCCCCTGTCCCTATAACCCCCGATCACACGACCCCTCACCTCTACCCCCGATCACACGAGCCCTCACCTCTCCCTATAACCCCGATCACACGAGCCCTCACCTCTCCCTATAACCCCGATCACACGACCCCTCACCTCTCCCTATAACCCCGATCACACGACCCCTCACCTCTCCCTATAACCCCGATCACACGACCCCTCACCTCTCCCTATAACCCCGATCACACGACCCCTCACCTCTACCTATAACCCCGATCACACGACCCCTCACCTCTCCCTATAACCCCGATCACACGACCCCTCACCTCTCCCTATAACCCCGATCACATGACCCCTCACCTCTACCTATAACCCCGATCACATGACCCCTCACCTCCCCTACAACCCCGATCACATGACCCTTCACCTCATAACCCCCGATCACACGACCCCTCACCTCTCCTTTAACCCTGATCACATGACCCTTCACCTCATAACCCCCGATCACATGACCCCTCACCTCTCCCTATAACCCCTGATCACGACCCCTCACCTCTCCTATAACCCCGATCACATGACCCCTCATATAACCCCAATCACATGACCCCTCATATAACCCCCAATCACATGACCCCTCATATAACCCCCAATCACATGACCCCTCATATAACCCCCAATCACATGACCCCTCATATAACCCCCAATCACATGACCCCTCATATAACCCCCAATCACATGACCCCTCATATAACCCCCAATCACATGACCCCTCATATAACCCCCAATCACATGACCCCTCATATAACCCCCAATCACATGACCCCTCATATAACCCCCCAATCACATGACCCCCTCATATAACCCCCAATCACATGACCCCCTCATATAACCCCCAATCACATAACCCCAATCACATGACCCCCTCATATAACCCCAATCACATGACCCCCTCATATAACCCCAATCACATGACCCCCTCATATAACCCCAATCACATGACCCCCTCACCTCTCCCTATAACCCCGATCACATGACACCCCCTCCCCCAGCCCTGATTAGAGGGTACCCATCACCCCAACTCCCACAATCCTTCACTCTCCACACGGCATTCTATCGCCTCCCCTCCTCCATCCTCACCCTGCAACGCTACCTGCGGCTCCATTCTTTTCTGGCTTCAGGTTCCCGCCGGAAACTGACCAATCACGCCGCACCTCCTATGTACACGCCTGCCGTAACGATCTCTCCGCCAATCAGCAAAGGAGGAGGGTGTGGCTAAGCGTGCTCTGGCGGCCATCTCTACTCAGGGCAACGGAGACAAGGACCAATGCAGGTAAAGGGGCGGCGCCTGTGTCACGGACACCCCGGTACCCCCCGAAATATGTCACCAATGACACCCCAATATTTCTTCACCCTGTCAGCCCTGTACCCCAATTTACCTCACAGTGTCACCCTGTACCCCAATTTACCTCACCAGTGTCACCCTGTACCCCAATTTACCTCACCAGTGTCACCCTGTAACCCAGTTCACCTCACCAGTGTCACCCTGTACCCCAATTTACCTCACCACTGTCACCCTGTACCCCAATTTACCTCACCAGTGTCACAATGTACCCCAATTTACCTCACCAGTGTCACCCTGTACCCCAATTTACCTCATAGTGTCACCCTGTACCTCAATTTACCTCACCAGTGTCACCCTGTACCCCAGTTCACCTCACCAGTGTCACCCTGTACCCAAATTTACCTCCCCAGTGTCACCCTGTACCCCGATTTACCTCACCAGTGTCACCCTGTACCCCAATTTACCTCACCAGTGTCACCCTGTACCCCAATTTACCTCACCAGTGTCACCCTGTACCCCAATTTACCTCTCCGGTGTCACCCTGTACCCCAATTTACCTCACCAGTGTCACCCTGTACCCCGATTCACCTCCCCAGTGTCACCCTGTACCCCAGTTCACCTCACCAGTGTCACCCTGTACCCCAGTTCACCTCACCAGTGTCACCCTGTACCCCAATTTACCTCCCCAGTGTCACCCTCTACCCCAATTTACCTCACAGTGTCACCCTGTACCCCAATTTACCTCACAGTGTCACCCTGAACCCCAATTTACCTCACCAGTGTCACCATGTACCCCAATTTACCTCACCAGTGTCACCCTGTACCCTGATTTACCTCACCAGTGTCACCCTGTACCCCGATTTACCTCACAGTGTCACCCTGTACCCCCATTTACCTCACAGTGTCACCCTGTACCCCAGTTCACCTCACCAGTGTCACCCTGAACCCCAATTTACCTCCCCAGTGTCACCCTCTACCCCAATTTACCTCACAGTGTCACCCTGTACCCCAGTTCACCTCACCAGTGTCACCCTGAACCCCAATTTACCTCCCCAGTGTCACCCTCTACCCCAATTTACCTCACAGTGTCACCCTGAACCCCAATTTACCTCCCCAGTGTCACCCTGAACTCCAATTTACCTCACAGTGTCACCCTGTACCCCAATTTACCTCACAGTGTCCCCCTGAACCCCAATTTACCTCACCAGTGTCACCATGTACCCCAATTTACCTAACCAGTGTCACCCTGTACCCCGATTTACCTCACCAGTGTCACCCTGTACCCCAATTTACCTTATCAGTGTCACCCTGTACCCCGATTTACCTCACCAGTGTCACCCTAACACCCCTTTACCCTGATATCCATTCTCCAGTGTCTCCATATACCCTGATCTACCTCATCAGTGTCACCTTAACACACCTTTACCCAAAAATTACCTCACCAGTGTCACCCTGTACCCCGATTTACCTTTACTAGTGTCACCCTGTACCCCAATTTACCTCACCAGTGCCACCCTGTACCCCAATTTACCTTAACAGTGCCACAGTGTACCCCAATATTACTTTACTGGGGTCACCTGACTTCTCTGTACCCCAATATTACCTCACTGGGGTCATCTGACTCCGCTGTACCCTGATATTACCTCACTGGGGTCACCTGACTCCGCTGTATCCTGATATTACCTCACTGGGGTCACCTGACTCCACTGTACCCTGATATTACCTCACTGGGGTCACCTGACTTCTCTGTACCCCAATATTACCTCACTGGGGTCACCTGACTCCGCTGTACCCTGATATTACCTCACTGGGGTCATCTGAATCCGCTGTACCCTGATATTACCTCACTGGGGTCACCTGAATCCGCTGTACCCTGATATTACCTCACTGGGGTCACCTGACTCCACTGTACCCTGATATTACCTCACTGGGGTCACTTGACTCCGCTCTACCCTGATATTACTTCACTGGGGTCATCTGAATCCGCTGTACCCCGATATTACCTCACTGGGGTCACTTGACTTCGCTGTACCCTGATATTACCTCACTGGGGTCACCTGACTTCTCTGTACCCCAATATTACCTCACCCGGGTCACCTGACTACTTTGTACCACGATATTACCTCACTGGGGTCACCTGACTTCTCTGTACCCCAATATTACCTCACCGGGGTCACCTGACTACTTTGTACCCCGATATTACCTCACTGGGGTCACCTGACTTTTCTGTACCTGATATTACCTCACTGGGGTCACCTGACTCCGCTGTACCCTGATATTACCTCACTGGGGTCACCTGACTCCGCTGTACCCTGATATTACCTCACTGGGATCACCTGACTCCTTTGTACCCCGATATTACCTCCCTGGGGTCACCTGACCCCTCTGTACCCTGATATTACCTCACTGGGGTCACCTGACTCCTCTATACCCTGATATTACCTCACTGGGGTCACCTGACTCCTCTGTACCCTGATATTACCTCACTGGGGTCACCTGACTCCGCTGTACCCTGATATTACCTCACTGGGGTCACATGACTTCTCTGTACCCCAATATTACCTCACTGGGGTCACCTGACTCCTCTGTACCCTGATGTTACCTCACTGGGGTCACCTGACTCCTCTGTACCCTGATATTACCTCACTGGGGTCACCTGACTCCTCTGTACCCTGATATTACCTCACTGGGGTCACCTGACTCCACTGTACCCTGATATTACCTCACTGGGGTCACATGACTTCTCTGTACCCCAATATTACCTCACTGGGGTCACCTGACTCCTCTGTACCCTGATGTTACCTCACTGGGGTCACCTGACTCCTCTGTACCCTGATGTTACCTCACGGGGTCACATGACTTCTCTGTACTCCAATATTACCTCACTGGGGTCACCTGACTCCGCTGTACCCTGATATTACCTCACTGGGGTCACCTGACTCCTCTGTACCCCGATATTACCTCACGGGGGTCACCTTGTAGGCAGGTGGTGGTACCAGAAGGGTGAGCCTCCCCACCGGCCTTTTTTTTTATTTTTTTTGCACTGTAAGCACTTTTGATAGGGGCAAAACAGGACGGCAGTGGGTAGAGGGGCTTCCGGGCCAGAAACGGAGGGGTGAGGCTTGATCCTCCATAAGGAGCTCATTTCTTAACGTAAATGGTGAGGATGATGAAGAGGAGGATGATCAGGACGGCCACACAGATCACAATGTAAACCTTTTTCTTGCCTGCTTTGGGTTTGTTCACCACCACCGGCGCCAGAGGCTCTGGGCCTTGGGGTACATATTCGTGGAATATAAAACATGCTTCTCGATGTCCTCTACGTTCTCCCCCTGTGCCTCAATGTCCATGGAAAGCAGCATGAAGATTTTTCCACCATGCTTTTCTCCAGTTTCAGGATCTCATCGTGTCTTGATTCAGTCTCATTCATATGGCTTGTGAGTCCTTCAGAAGATAACATGTGAAGTCCTCGCTCTGTCCATTCTCTCATCTCCTCAATCTGCTCATCTGTGACTCCGTGTCCGGTGATCCACGAGCCGCCTTTTGATCCTCTCGACTTTGCTGTCTTTGTACTGCATCTTGATCATGTAGCATCAATTAGTGATTTCCATGAACTGCTGGGAGAGACCGCCATGCCACGCCTTCTTCATCCGCTTAAAAATTGACCCTCTTCTCTTCTTCGTCGTCATCTTTTATCTCGATTTTCTGCAAATCCCTCCGAATCTCTTTTGATAAAACTTTGATCTCTTCTCTCAGAGACTGTAAATCTTTCTTCATACTGTCCTCCAGAAGCGGCATGAAGTTAGAACCGTTGTCAGATTGAACTCTAGATCTTTCACTTTAATCCTGAGAAGTTGTAGGGACTCCCGAATCTGCCGCGCCATTTCAAAGAACTGCTTGTAGAGCTTTTCGTTGTTCTGCACCTTGTGTTCATCCGGTTCTGAATCGCTTTTAATACAGCTCCGCTCCTTGTCACTCCTCCTGCAGCTCTTCTCAGATTGTCTCCCACCTGTTAAACTTTTCTTTCAATCCAATGCTCTTTGCAAATCTTGGACTACCACACCACCCCGCACCTACTTGGCGGCAGTTGGCGGGACATCTCCCTCCTTGCAGTGGGGGCAGAAGGAGGAGAAGCAATCACCATGGAACGTTAGGAGTGGCCTTGGCCCTGGTGCCCGTATATCCCTGTCTGATTGGGTGGAGAGGCTGGAGATTGCTGCATGCCTGTATCGGGTGTCCGCCTGGATGATCACAGAGCTGGCCATCAACCCCCCGGAGGATGACACCCATCGAGTGTTGGTGGTGCTACCAGAGAATGACCAGTCCAACCTGAAACAAATTTTAGTGCGCCTGAAGGGCCTGTTTGGAGAGAATGTTTCAGAGTTAAGGCGGAGGTATGTTGTCTGTAGGCAACAAGAGCCTCACCCACTTTGCAGTAACTCTCCAGAATCTGTGGAAACGCCTAGAGAAAAGGGATTGACACGGCTGTGCCAAAATAATCGCCTCAGACATACTACTGCGGGACCAGTTTATGGTGGCACTGAAGGTCGGGCCAGTCAGGAGAGACTTGATGCAGTGGTGGGGAACAGGAAGATGCGGAAGCATCCGTTGTGGTGACAAAGAGGCATGAAGTGCTAAACCTGAACTAGGAGGCCTTGGCTCCATGTCCCCTGTTGGCTATGCAGACAGTCATAAAGGATCTCGCCCCGAAAACATGGCTTTCATGAGGCAAGAGATGTCAATCTTCAAACAAGGGCCGGCACACCTCTCCAAGGGTGAGAGCCAGCTGCGGAGGGACCCTGGATGAAGACCGGAAGTGTTGGCAGTAAGGCCGCTTTGGACATGTAGCCAGGAACTGTGGCCACCCTGAATCCAAAAGCACCCATAGGCTGCCATTAAACTAGTGGCTTTCAGGGCAGGGGAATGACCCCCGGGACTGTCAACACAAGGTCCCATCGGACCAGAGGCCATGATCACACCAAGTCCAATGTTTTACCGCTCTAGTCAGTAAACAAGATGTCCCTTCCGTGATCAACATGGGATCTGAGGTCGCTGTCATGGAGTACAAGTTCTATGCCCAGCGGTTTGGGACGTGGGACCAGCTGAACCCCACCTGGCTGTCCCTAAAGGCGGCCAACAATCTGCCCATCTTGGTGGAAGGCATCACCTACCTGGGTAAAGATATCGATAGACAACCAGGTAGTGGAACAAGTAGGCTCCCTATTGACTCACAGCCCAGTGAACTCAGCTGGAAACCTATCATTCTGAGCAGGAACGTCTTGAAACACTTACCCTGTTTGCTAAACATTGAACATTCATGCGGCGTGTAAGGGGCTATTGTCTGCAAGCTGCTTGTCTCAATGTGATATGAGCCTTCAAGGCCTACCAGCGGGTAGGTACTGTAGATGACATCCTGAAAAGGTTACTCCTGAAAAGTTACACCTGGCCACCTTCAAAGAGGTAATCTGTTCTCTGCATATTGGGGCTCACAAAAAGCTGCAAGGAGCCACGGTAATGGGGAAGCCCCACAAAGACCTAGTGGTACCGGGGGAGTGGCTGGTCGCCCGCACCTTACCCAGAGTCCTCAAAGGGAATGTGCCAATCCAGTTTATCAATCTGGAGACCTCCCTGATCCGACTCCCTAACCACACCAGTATCGCAGACCTCCATGCCTTGGAAATGCATCTCCGAGACCCAGCCAGGCAGCAATAACCTCCCTGGATTAGCCACAATACAAACTACTGCTGGAATAGCTGACTATTCCTTTCTGGGACTATCCTCTACCATAGCAGCAACTTCTTCACCAAGTACTGGAGAAACACCTACTGGTCTTTGCAACCAGCCCGGAGGACTATGGCTGCATGTAAGGCAATAAACCACCCAATTTAGATGGGGACACTTCACCCAACCAGGAACTGTACCATCATATTCCTCCAGCCCTGTGCCTGGAGGTCAAGGACCTCCTCGACATGTAACATGCTACAGAGTGGGGTAGTTTGTGAGCAATGCAGCCCATTAGCTGGTCCTGATGTCTTGGTATGAAAGAAGGATGAAAGTCTATGGTTCTATGTGGACTATCGCCAGCTAAATGCCTGCACCCACCTGGGATGCCTACCCATCGCCCAACGTGGAGGATTTGCTCATGGTGCTGGGCCAAGCTAAGTTTTTCTCTAGGCTAGATCTGTGTTGTGGCAAGTCTCAGTAAGGTAACAAGACTGAGCAAAGACTGCCTTAATGCCCCTCGGACTATTCAAAGTTAATTGTATGCCCTTTGGACTGAGTAATGCCCCAGTATATTTCAGCGCTTGATGTAAAGGCATTTTGGGAACTTCCATTTTGTGTCTACCTTGATGATATCATAATTCTCTCCAAATCCGTTGAGGACCATATCCAACATCTGGACCTGGTGTTGGTGAAGAACACTAAATGCGAAAGAGGCAGCAAGCTGGAACCCAAGTGGGAGTGCACTCCCTATCAGGTGGAGAAGCGGCTTTTTCCTCCAACCCCAGTGTACGATGTGGTCTCCTATGGTCTCAACCCTAGTAAGAGGTGACTCCACTGCAACCTGCTGAGACCCTGCGTGCAGATCGGCAATTGCTCCACCAAACCTGCTGGGGATAGAAAAGAACATGGCTCTTTGGATGTTCCACCAGTACAAGAAGTCCCTTTTGAATGGTACCTTCCTCCCCTCGCTCTAGAGCCTCCTGCCCCTGCATGTCTTGAAGAAGAAAGCCCCATTACAGTGTCTGTGGACCGTCCAGAAGCCCTGCTGCAAGAGGACGTGGGACCACGCTTACTTCCTGGACTCTTCCGAGAACTTGGTTCCCAGCTCGGGTGAAGGGGGTGTTGCTGACACTGTTGTACCCCAGCCATCTGAGGAATCGGAGTCCCATGTGAGAGATAAGGACTCTGATGGAGACCCCACATAGGAGGGTCCATTATGGACAAAAATCTTCTGTGCTGCAACCCCCCCCCCCCTTCTTACCTGAACCCAATCCAGCGATGTGCACGAGCGCAGCCAATGTCTCTCTCCTCACTGTACAGATTGACAGCAGCAGGAGCCAATGGCTGTCAATAAGATCTGCTGGCACAGGAGCCGGGGGCGGGCGGGCGGGGCTGAGTCCTGCTGTCCATGTCAATGGATGCAGCAGCTGGACTTGGGAGCGAGCCCGCACGGGTGCCCCCCAGGGAATGCGGCTCTCCATGGGGGTACTCGATGAAGAGGAGGAGCCTGAAGTGCCAACGGGGGACCCCAGAAGAGGAGGATCGGGCCACTCTGTGAAAAATTATCACAGATTCGGTAAGTATAACATGTTTATTTTATTTTTTTAAAACACTTTAAGTGGCCCCCGCTCTTCAAAAAGTTGGGCACCCCTGCTGTATAGCGACGTTCCATCATTGAGTTGTTGACAAATAAGGGGGGTGCAGGCCGTCCGACACCCACAGAGGGCTTCAGAATAATCAAACCGGTTCACACAGACAGACGAGTCGCAATTTGTCCGTTTGCTGCTCAACCCGACTCTAGAGATAAGGTATGTGACAAAAGTAAGTACACCCCTCGGTGACATTTCTTCTCTCTTCTCATGTGACAACACTGAAGAAATGACACTTGTCTACAATGTAAAGTAGTGAGTGTACAGCTTGTATAACAGTGTAAATTTCCTGTCCCCTCAAAATATCTCAACACACAGCCATTAATGTCTAAACCGCAGGCAACAAAAGTCAGTACACCCCCTAAGTGAAAATGATCAGCTGTCATTGGCTGACAGCTGATCGCGTGGTAAAGGGGCTGCTGTGATTGGCCCTTTAGCCGATCTATGATCTCAGACTTGTTGACCGCAGAGCGCGCCCCCCCCCTAGGGCACACAGGAAGTGCGAGAACAGGAGGAGGTCTATGGACGTCCTCCGCGGGAAATTTAAGCCTGCGCTGTGGCCGTCTTTCGGCTCTAGGACGGGCGACAAGTGGTTAAGGTAATCATTTTATTCCGTCATTTTCATTATGTTAGAATGATTCGTTTTCAGTACTTGTTTCATAGATTCGGATTTGTTTTGTATATTTTTTATTTATTTTTTTATCCCAGATTTCAGAAGACCTACTGTATATTCCTTCTATTTTCTACACTGGGAGGCCTGAATCCTCTGTACCCTAATATTACTACACTGGGGGGGCTGACTCCTCTGTACCCTAATATTACTACACTGGGGTCCCCTAACTTCACTGTACCCTAATATTACTACACTGGGGGCCCCTGACTTACCTGTACTCTAATATTACTACACTGGGGGCCCCTAACATCACTGTACCCTAATATTACTACATTGGGGGCCCCTGTCTCCTCTGTACCCTAATATTACTATACTGGGGTCCCCTAACTTCACTGTACCCCTGTATTATCTCACTGGGGTCACCTGACTCCCCTGTACCCTAATATTACCTCCTTTGTACGCTCTATATTACCTTTCTGGAGCAATCTGACTCCTCTGCACCCTGATATTACTACACTGGGGGCCCCTGACTTCACTGTACCCCAGTGTTACCTTACAGGCAGTCACCTGACTCCGCTATACTATAATTTTAGCTCACTGGGGCTCAATCAACTAATTTTCACCCTCATTTTACCTCATTGGGGTCACCTGACTCCCCTTTACTCATCATACCTCATGGGTGGGGGGGTACATCTGACTTCTCTGTACATCTATATTATCTTACTAAGGTCACATGACTTCTCTGTACCCCGATATTACCTCATTGGGATGACTAGACCCTTCTGTATCCCAATATTTACTCACAGGGGATCACTCCTCTGTACCCTGATATTACCTCACCGGGATCACCTGGCTCCTCTGCACCCCAGTATTATTTCACTAGGGTCACCTAACCCCTTCTGTACCCTTATATTTATTCACTGGGGTCGCCTAACTCCTCTGTACCCCAGTATTACCTCACTGGGGTCACCTGAATCCTCTTTACCCTGATATTAGTCACTTTTCTCCCATCTCTCCTATTCTTCTATCCTGCTCTCCTCCCGTCCATTATCCCGCTCTTCTCCCATCTCTCCTATTCTTCTATCCTTCTCCCCTCCCGTCCATTATCCCGCTCTTCTCCTATTCTTCTATCCTGCTCTCCTCCCGTCTATTATATCCGGCTCTCCTCCCATCTCTCTTATTCTTATATCCTGCTCCCCTCCCGTCCATTATCCCGCTCTTCTCCCATCTCTCTTATTCTTCTATCCTGCTCTCCTCCCGTCTTTTATATCCGGCTCTTCTCCCATCTCTCTTATTCTTCTATCCTGCTCTCCTCCCATCTCTCTTATTCTTCTATCCTGCTCTCCTCCCGTCTTTTATATCCGGCTCTTCTCCCATCTCTCCCATTTTTCTATCCTGCTCCCCTCCCATCCATTTGGCATTGTGGTTGCCTCTTCCTCCCGTTCCCCATCCTCCCAGCTCCAGCATCCTCCTGCGTGTGTCTGGTAGCATCTCTACCTCCCGTTATCCTTGCCTCCTTCCTCTCTCTCCTCCCTCCCTGTCATCACTCGTCCTCCCTGCACCCTCCCTCCTTCCTTTCATGAGACCTCTTTCTGTTGCCTACCTAGCCTCAGTCTCCGACTCTCCTCCCTCCAGTCACCTCACCTGGGTGTGTGCTCAGGCTCACTCCGCTCTCCCGCTCCAGGATGTCATGGAGATAATGAGCTTATTTGGTGTTCTTCAGTGTGGAGGGCAGAGCCGGGCTGTGCAGGGAGGCAGGCCGGAGCCCTCGCACTGA
Source organism: Lithobates pipiens (assembly GCF_037356315.1). NCBI lineage: Eukaryota > Metazoa > Chordata > Amphibia > Anura > Ranidae > Lithobates > Lithobates pipiens. The sequence goes on from NW_027507791.1 coordinate 26,910,665, forward strand.
TCGGAATATGGGGACCCCAAGGAGGACTTCTGACTGAACAACATGGAAGCTAGGAATGGGCAACACTCCCAGGCCAGCCATATGATGGTGGATGGAGAAGCCAGCATGGCCAGAGAAGAGGTGACAGCAGTGCCCAGCATCCAGAGCCCAGGACCTGCTCAGCATCCTCCTTCCTCTGGGCTCGGGCAGAAGATTCCCACTCCTGGAGTCAGTCAGTACCCTTCGACCTTCATTCCGGGTCCTTTCAGTGACGGACATGGCCAGAAAACACCTGTCATCGGGCCTCCGCTCGCAGAACTGAACACCCCCTCCCCTGCTGCCCCCCAGCCCTTTTCAGGTTCAGGACAGGCTACAACTGCCCCTGCTCCTTCCGATAGCCATGTGAGCCCAAGAACAAACCAAACTTCTGTCCCGGGAACATGCCAGACTCCTTTTCCTGAACCCAGTCAGCAGGCTGGTGCCCTGTTGTATAGTAAGACTCCATCTAGAATGTCTCCAGTTCCTACGGCTACCCTGCTTCCTTCCACCGCACCTGTGCAGCCTCGTCCCCCAGGAGTAATGCAATCTTCTGCCAGACCGCTCTTACCGCCTTCTGTCCCGGGACCTGCTACAAGACCCATGCAGCCTCCAACCCTGGAACCAGTGTCACCCTTTACCCCAGGACCCTTACAGTCCAATTCCATCAGACCCATACAGGCAATGATCACTGGACCTGTGCAACCTGCAGGGACTGCCTCTCTGGGACACACACCTTCGGGGCCCAGCCCTCAGCCTTCAGCCTTTGGACCCGCACAGTCTCCTGCACAAGGTACCTTTCAGCCTCTGCCCACGAATCCCACGCAGCCTCCAATTAGTACCACCGAACAGTCACAGATCTCTGGTGGAGCACCCATACCAATTCCAAAACAGACTGCAATTCCCAGACCCAACCATACGTCAGCCTTTATCAAGCCTGTTTCTGGAATACAGCAGCCTCCTCCATTAAGACCCACTCAGCCTCCTGTCCCTGGAACAGCTCAGCATCCTAACTTTGGACCTGGTCAGCCTCCTGTACCAACCACAATGGCAGGACCTACCCAGTCCTATAGTCCAAGTCCTTGCCAGTCTCCTTCCCCGACTCCTGCTTCTCATCAGCCTTCTATACCTAAACAAAGCCAACTTCCTTCTACAGGGACCAACCAAACTTTTGCCCTGGCCTCCAACCAGCCTTCTTTTATGGGACCCAACCAAACTTCTGCCCTGGCCTCCAACCAGCAATCTTTTTCTGGACCCAACCAAACTTCTGCCCTGGCCTCCAACCAGCCATGTTTTTCTGGACCCAATCAGACTTCTGCCCATTCACCCAACCCATCTCCTGCTCCGGGAGTTTCTACAGTACTTGACCAAACTTCTGCACATGGTTCCAGTCAAAGTTTTGCTAAAGGATCAAGCCAAAAGGTTTCTCCTTCCCCCAACCAAACCTCTGCCCCATCACCAAACCAACCTTCACTTCCTGGATCCAACCAATCTGCTTCCCCTTCTCCCAGTCAGACAGCTGCTGCCTCACCCAACCAGTCGGCTACGGGGCCTAACCAAACTCAGACCTCAGCAAATGGTCAGCAACCAGGCCCTTGTCAGCCCAATGTTCCTGGGTCCAGCCAAACTCCAGCTTCTGGGCCCCGCCAGCCCTCAGTCACAGGCCTCAGCCAGACATCTTCAGGACTCAACCAAACGCCAGGCCTTGCCGAAAGCCAATCTCCAGGTTCGGGCCTCAGTCAGTCATCAACGCCTGGGGTGAGCAACCTGGTTCCCAAGTCTGAGGCCCCAGAGCAGATCGAGTCGGAAGAGTCAAGCACCTTCATGCAGCGACAGTTTGGGGCCCTCCTGCAGCCGGCCGTCAACAAGTTCTCTCTGCGAATGTTCGGGAGTCACAAGGCGGTGGAAATTGAACAGCAAAGGGTTAAATCTGCCGGCTCCTGGATCATCCACCCCTACAGTGACTTCAGGTGAGTGCTGACAGGTGGTGTCCCTTCCAGGCTTAAATTCTGAGGGCCCCTAAATATAGAAGGTCTGCGTTAGCAAATGTCACCTTCTCAGCTTGTATATGTCATCAGTCACCATGTGTTATATGATGTCCCTGGTTATAGGACCCCATATATGTCATCAGTCACAATGTGTTATATGAAGCCCCTGGTTATAGGGCCCCAGTTCATATATGTCCTCAGTCACCATATGTTATATGATGTCCCTGGTTATAGGACCCCAGTTCATATATGTCCTCAGTCACCATATGTTATATGATGTCCCTGGTTATAGGACCCCAGTTCATATATGTCCTCAGTCCGCTGGTTCCTCAGCTCATACATGTGATTCCATACATTATCTGACACTTGTCTTCCAGGACCCCGGTGTAGGTGCTGTCATGATGTGGAGCTGTAATGAGCACATGGAGTCATCTTCCATCATTCCGTAATGGAGAACCTCCATCCATACAACATAGAGAAACATATCAGCTGGGACACATATATGTACAGAACACACTTGATATCATCTTATTACTGAGTGATGGACTCTTTTTTCCGGCTGTGACTGTAGGTTAGGGGTGCCCAACCGGTGGCCCAAGGAGCCCTCTGATGTGGCCCAAAAATCCCTCTGATGTGGCCCATGGAGCCCGCTGATGGGGCCCATGGAGCCCTCTGATGTGGCCCGAGGAGCCCTCTGGAGCCGCCCGAGGGGCCCCCTGATGTGGCCCCTGGAGCTCTCTTAAGCAACCCGTGGAGCCCTCTGGAGCGGCCTGAGGAGCCCTCTGATGTGGCCCATAGACCCCTCTGATGTGGCCCATGGAGCCCTCTAATGTGGCCCATGGAGCCCAAGGTCTGCCTACCGCTCCCTCCACACCGGGGTCTACCCTCTGCTCCCTCTACACCGAGGTCTTCCCTCTGCTCCCTCCACACCGGGGTCTGCCCTCTGCTCCCTCCACACCGAGGTCTTCTCTCTACTCCCTCTACACCGGGGTCTGCTCTCTACTCCCTCCACACCGGGGTCTGCCTACCTCTCCCTCCACACTGGGGTCTGCTCTCTACTCCCTCCACACCGGGGTCTGCTCTCTACTTCCTCCACACCGAGGCCTGCCCTCTGCTCCCTCTACACCGGGTCTACCCCCCTGCTCCCTCCACAACGGGATCTGCTCTCGACTCCCTCTCCACCGGGGTCTGCCTACCGCTCCCTCCACGCCAGGGTCTGCCCTCTGCTCCCTCCACACCAGGGTCTGCCCTCTGCTCCCTCCACACCGGGGTCTGCTCTCTACTCCCTCCACACCGGGGTCTGCCCTCTGCTCCCTCTCCACCGGGGTCTGCCCTCTGCTCCCTCCAGAACGGAATCTGCTCTCGACTCCCTCTCCACTGGGGTCTGCCTACTGCTCCCTCCACACGAGGTCTGCCCTCTGCTCCCTCCACACCAGGGTCTGCCTTCTGCTCCCTCTACACCCGGGTCTGCCTACAGCTCCCTCCACACAGACGTCTGCCCTCTGCTCCCTCCACACAGACGTCTGCCCTCTGCTCCCTCCACACTGGGGTCTGCCCTCTGCTCCCTCTACACCGGGGTTTGTCCTATAGGTAATATATCTTATATCTGGAGAGCGGTGATGTCACTCCTGTATAATATATCTTATATCTGGAGAGCGGTGATGTCACTCCTGTATAATATATCTTATATCTGGAGAGCGGTGATGTCACTCCTGTATAATATATCTTTTATTTGGCGAGCAGTGACGTTATATTGACAACATTTATAGAGATTCGTGTCATATTTGGGCTCTGGTGATGTCACAGTTGGTAAATGGGAAGTGTCTGTGTTACCATGGATACCAGTGTTTGGCATCACTCTTACTTACTGTGAGATGTGATTGGCGGTCAGGTAGAGGAGGCGGGGTTGTGCCGTCATACACATTTTATATGAGCTGTATCATTATTTCACTCATCAGATCCCCCCTCCCTCTCAGAACAATATCTCCCCCTGCTACTCTGTATGAGTCTCCACCCACAGATAGTCTGCATTTGCTGAATTCTCCCTCACTTCACTGGCTGCATGCTTGTTATGGGTCAGTGGCTCTGAGTATTGCAGCCAGAAGCAGAAAGGCAACCAGCAGACCCAGGAACTCAGCACAGGGATGGTGAGAACCCCTCATAATGGGCACAGCGGGCGTACAGACCCGGGAACTCAGCACAGGGATGGTGGGAACCCCTCATAATGGGCACAGTGGGTGTACAGACCCAGGAACTCAGCACAGGGATGGTGGGAGCCCCTCATAATGGGCACAGCGGGTGTACAGACCCGGGAACTCAGCACAGGGATGGTGGGAACCCCTCATAATGGGCACAGCGGGTGTACAGACCCGGGAACTCAGCACAGGGATGGTGGGAACCCCTCATAATGGGCACAGCGGGTGTACAGACCCGGGAACTCAGCACAGGGATGGTGGGAACCCCTCATAATGGGCACAGTGGGTGTACAGACCCAGGAACTCAGCACAGGGATGGTGGGAACCCCTCATAATGGGCACAGCGGGTGTACAGACCCGGGAACTCGGCACAGGGATGGTGGGAACCCCTCATAATGGGCACAGTGGGTGTACAGACCCAGGAACTCAGCACAGGGATGGTGGGAGCCCCTCATAATGGGCACAGCGGGTGTACAGACCCGGGAACTCAGCACAGGGATGGTGGGAACCCCTCATAATGGGCACAGCGGGTGTACAGACCCGGGAACTCAGCACAGGGATGGTGGGAACCCCTCATAATGGTCACAGCGGGTGTACAGACCCGGGAACAAGGCACAGGGATGGTGAGAACCCCTCATAATGGGCACAGCGGGTGTACAGACCCGGGAACTCGGCATAGGGATGGTGGGAACCCCTCATAATGGGCACAGCGGGCGTACAGACCCGGGAACTTAGCACAGGGATGGTGGGAACCCCTCATAATGGGCACAGCGGGTGTACAGACCCGGGAACTCAGCACAGGGATGGTGGGAACCCCTCATAATGGGCACAGTGGGTGTACAGACCCGGGAACTCAGCATAGGGATGGTGGGAACCCCTCATAATGGGCACAGCGGGTGTACAGACCCGGGAACTCAGCCCAGGGATGGTGGGAACCCCTCATAATGGGCACAGCGGGCGTACAGACCCGGGAACTCAGCCCAGGGATGGTGGGAACCCCTCATAATGGGCACAGCGGGTGTACAGACCCGGGAACTCAGCATAGGGATGGTGGGAACCCCTCATAATGGGCACAGCGGGTGTACAGACCCGGGAACTCGGCATAGGGATGGTGGGAACCCCTCATAATGGGCACAGCGGGTGTACAGACCCGGGAACTCGGCACAGGGATGGTGGGCACCCCTTATAATGGGCACAGCGGGTGTACAGACCCGGGAACTCGGCACAGGGATGGTGGGCACCCCTTATAATGGGCACAGCGGGTGTACAGACCCGGGAACTCAGCCCAGGGATGGTGGGCACCCCTCATAATGGGCACAGCGGGTGTACAGACCCGGGAACTCAGCACAGGGATGGTGAGAACCCCTCATAATGGGCACAGCGGGCGTACAGACCCGGGAACTCGGCACAGGGATGGTGGGAACCCCTCATAATGGGCACAGCGGGCGTACAGACCCGGGAACTCGGCACAGGGATGGTGGGAACCCCTCATAATGGGCACAGCGGGTGTACAGACCCGGGAACTCAGCACAGGAATGGTGAGAACCCCTCATAATGGGCACAGCGGGTGTACAGACCCGGGAACTCAGCACAGGGATGGTGGGAACCTCTCATAATGGGCACAGCGGGTGTACAGACCCGGGAACTCAGCACAGGGATGGTGGGAGCCCCTCATAATGGGCACAGCGGGTGTACAGACCCGGGAACTCAGCACAGGGATGGTGGGAGCCCCTCATAATGGGCACAGCGGGTGTACAGACCCGGGAACTCAGCACAGGGATGGTGGGAACCCCTCATAATGGGCACAGCGGGTGTACAGACCCGGGAACTCAGCCCAGGGATGGTGGGAACCCTTCATAATGGGCACAGCGGGTGTACAGACCCGGGAACTCGGCACAGGGATGGTGGGCACCCCTCATAATGGGCACAGCGGGTGTACAGACCCGGGAACTCAGCACAGGGATGGTGAGAACCCCTCATAATGGGAACAGCGGGCGTACAGACCCGGGAACTCAGCACAGGGATGGTGGGAACCCCTCATGATGGGCACAGCGGGCGTACAGACCCGGGAACTCAGCACAGGGATGGTGGGAACCCCTCATAATGGGCACAGCGGGTGTACAGACCCGGGAACTCGGCACAGGGATGGTGAGAACCCCTCATAATGGGCACAGCGGGCGTACAGACCCGGGAACTCAGCACAGGGATGGTGGGAACCCCTCATAATGGGCACAGCGGGCGTACAGACCCGGGAACTCAGCACAGGGATGGTGGGAATCCCTCATAATGGGCACAGCTGGTGTACAGACCCGGGAACTCAGCACAGGGATGGTGGGAACCCCTCATAATGGGCACAGCTGGTGTACAGACCCGGGAACTCAGCACAGGGATGGTGAGAACCCCTCATAATAGGCACAGCGGGTGTACAGACCCGGGAACTCGGCACAGGGATGGTGGGAACCCCTCATAATGGGCACAGCGGGTGTACAGACCCGGGAACTCAGCACAGGGATGGTGAAAACCCCTCATGATGGGCACAGCGGGCGTACAGACCCGGGAACTCAGCACAGGGATGGTGGGAACCCCTCATGATGGGCACAGCGGGCGTACAGACCCGGGAACTCAGCACAGGGATGGTGGGAACCCCTCATAATGGGCACAGCGGGTGTACAGACCCGGGAACTCGGCACAGGGATGGTGAGAACCCCTCATAATGGGCACAGCGGGCGTACAGACCCGGGAACTCAGCACAGGGATGGTGGGAACCCCTCATAATGGGCACAGCGGGCGTACAGACCCGGGAACTCAGCACAGGGATGGTGGGAATCCCTCATAATGGGCACAGCTGGTGTACAGACCCGGGAACTCAGCACAGGGATGGTGGGAACCCCTCATAATGGGCACAGCTGGTGTACAGACCCGGGAACTCAGCACAGGGATGGTGAGAACCCCTCATAATAGGCACAGCGGGTGTACAGACCCGGGAACTCGGCACAGGGATGGTGGGAACCCCTCATAATGGGCACAGCGGGTGTACAGACCCGGGAACTCAGCACAGGGATGGTGAAAACCCCTCATGATGGGCACAGCGGGCGTACAGACCCGGGAACTCAGCACAGGGATGGTGGGAACCCCTCATGATGGGCACAGCGGGCGTACAGACCCGGGAACTCAGCACAGGGATGGTGGGAACCCCTCATAATGGGCACAGCGGGTGTACAGACCCGGGAACTCGGCACAGGGATGGTGAGAACCCCTCATAATGGGCACAGCGGGCGTACAGACCCGGGAACTCAGCACAGGGATGGTGGGAACCCCTCATAATGGGCACAGCGGGCGTACAGACCCGGGAACTCAGCACAGGGATGGTGGGAATCCCTCATAATGGGCACAGCTGGTGTACAGACCCGGGAACTCAGCACAGGGATGGTGGGAACCCCTCATAATGGGCACAGCTGGTGTACAGACCCGGGAACTCAGCACAGGGATGGTGAGAACCCCTCATAATAGGCACAGCGGGTGTACAGACCCGGGAACTCGGCACAGGGATGGTGGGAACCCCTCATAATGGGCACAGCGGGTGTACAGACCCGGGAACTCAGCACAGGGATGGTGAAAACCCCTCATGATGGGCACAGCGGGCGTACAGACCCGGGAACTCAGCACAGGGATGGTGGGAACCCCTCATGATGGGCACAGCGGGCGTACAGACCCGGGAACTCAGCACAGGGATGGTGGGAACCCCTCATAATGGGCACAGCGGGTGTACAGACCCGGGAACTCGGCACAGGGATGGTGAGAACCCCTCATAATGGGCACAGCGGGCGTACAGACCCGGGAACTCAGCACAGGGATGGTGAGATCCCCTCATTTTAATCTCTCTAATCCAGAGACAGGAGATGGTGTGAGGTGATGAGACTCTCCATCATCTATCGGGTGGGATATATCAGTTGTGGGTGGAATGAGCCAGTGAGGGGGTTAGTCAGACGTCATCGTGGTCGCGGTGGATGGATGCAGTGGGAAGATTGGAGTCTGACTGATGATCTGTTGATTTGTTTTCTGCTGACTAATCCTCTCCGTCTGTTTCCTGCTCCTCTCCGGGGAGGCTCACTGACTCTGCAATCTCCTTCCCCTTCCTTCTCTCCCTCTCCTCCTCGGTGTGGCCTCATCTTCTGCTGGCCATGGCTGCCCTCATACCCCACCACTGCTGTGTATACTGGAGCCACCAACCCCCCTCTGGTTGATTCCATCTGCTGGGCCTCAGGGAATTGGCCTGGGGGAGCTGCCTGAGTTTCCCTTTCATTGCCACACACTAAGTATTTCCTGGGGGACTGAGGGGTGTTCCCGGGCCACCTGGGAGATTCTTCCTATCCAGTATGACCAGGACCGGCCCTGGATATGTTTGGAGAAGGAGCAGCCGAATTAGCCGAGGAGTTCTTTGAGCATTATTCCCACTGACCACCAATGTAAGGAACATTCTTCTCACTGACCACCAATGTAAGGAACATTCTTCTCACTGATCACAAATGTAAGGAACATTCTTCCCACTGATCACCAATGTAAGGGACATTCTTCTCACTGATCACCAATGTAAGGAACATTCTTCTCACTGATCACCAATGTAAGGAACATTCTTCCCACTGATCACCAATGTAAGGAACATTCTTCTCACTGACCACCAATGTAAGGAACATTCTTCTCACTGATCACCAATGTAAGGAACATTCTTCTCACTGATCACCAATGTAAGGAACATTCTTCCCACTGATCACCAATGTAAGGAACATTCTTCTCACCGATCACCAATGTAAGGAACATTCTTCTCACCGACCACCAATGTAAGGAACATTCTTCTCACCGATCACCAATGTAAGGAACATTCTTCTCACTGACCACCAATGTAAGGAACATTCTTCTCACTGATCACCAATGTAAGGAACATTCTTCTCACTGATCACCAATGTAAGGAACATTCTTCTCACTGATCACCAATGTAAGGAACATTCTTCTCACTGATCACCAATGTAAGGAACATTCTTCTCACTGATCACCAATGTAAGGAACATTCTTCTCACTGATCACCAATGTAAGGAACATTCTTCTCACTGATCACCAATGTAAGGAACATTCTTCTCACCGATCACCAATGTAAGGAACATTCTTCTCACCGATCACCAATGTAAGGAACAATCTTCTCAAAGGTTGTAGAGCCGCTCTGTGGTTCTTGCCGCCTAGTGGCCTTGTCGGACAGACAGAAGGCCCTCCTAGTCCTCATCATGTGGGAATAAAAGCAAGAAGATCCATATTGGATGAGCAATTCCCCAACATTGGCTGAGCAGAAGGGACCACAGAATGCTCAGAGATTAACAGTTTTCCCGCCACCTCATGGTAGAAGGTCAGATCCATGGATGGTCTCCTGATTTCTATGGTGAGATCCTTGGATTTTCTCCCGTTGTCTATATTCAGATCCATGGATGTTCTCCCGTTGTCTATATTCAGATCCATGGATGGTCTCCAGCTGTCTATGGTCAGATCCATGGATGGTCTCCAGCTGTCTATGGTCAGATCCATGGATGGTCTCCAGCTGTCTATGGTCAGATCCATGGATGGTCTCCAGCTGTCTATGGTCAGATCCATGGATGGTCTCCAGCTGTCTATGGTCAGATCCATGGATGGTCTCCAGCTGTCTATGGTCAGATCCATGGATGGTCTCCAGCTGTCTATGGTCAGATCCATGGATGGTCTCCAGCTGTCTATGGTCAGATCCATGGATGGTCTCCAGCTGTCTATGGTCAGATCCATGGATGGTCTCCAGCTGTCTATGGTCAGATCCATGGATGGTCTCCAGCTGTCTATGGTCAGATCCATGGATGGTCTCCAGCTGTCTATGGTCAGATCCATGGATGGTCTCCAGCTGTCTATGGTCAGATCCATGGATGGTCTCCAGCTGTCTATGGTCAGATCCATGGATGGTCTCCAGCTGTCTATGGTCAGATCCATGGATGGTCTCCAGCTGTCTATGGTCAGATCCATGGATGGTCTCCAGCTGTCTATGGTCAGATCCATGGATGGTCTCCAGCTGTCTATGGTCAGATCCATGGATGGTCTCCAGCGGTCTATGGTCAGATCCATGGATGGTCTCCAGCTGTCTATGGTCAGATCCATGGATGGTCTCCAGCTGTCTATGGTCAGATCCATGGATGGTCTCCAGCTGTCTATGGTCAGATCCAGGGATGGTCTCCAGCTGTCTATGGTCAGATCCAGGGATGGTCTCCAGCTGTCTATGGTCAGATCCAGGCATGGTCTCCTGCAGTCTATAGTCAAATCGATGGATGGTCTCCCGCTGGTTCGAATTCCAACCACAACACCAACTGCCTGGAGTTTGCATGTTCTCCCTGTGCCTGTGTGGGTTTCCTCCGGGGTGCTCCTGTTCCCTCCACTCCAAAGTTATGCTGGTAGGTTAATTGGCTTTTGTCCAAAATTGGCCCTAGTATATGAATGTGAGTTGGGAACCTTGGATTGTGTCCCTTGAGGGTAGGGACCGATGTGAGTGTGTGATGTATGTGTGGAGCGCTGCATAAAATTGTCAGTGCTATATGGGTACCTTAAATAAAATAATAATATCATAGATGAGCATCTTAATAAGACACAATGCACAGGGATAGGGACAATTGTAGAAACGCACCCACACTCACTCCGGTTGAACTGGATGGACTGGTGTCTTTATTCAACCTTACTATGTAACGATATACTATGTACTGTAATGTTCAGGGGACCAGGTAGATCGCAGGACACAGGCTTTTCATACAACAAAGGGTTTATTAGCTTAAATAGCTTTACAGCAGCCAAAAACAAAAGGAAAAAGGTTTGTAGTCTCACCGACTTGCAAAGTCCAGAACAGCTGTCCTTATCAAAACAGAGCTTGATCTTGATGGCAGGTAGCTTCCCCTGCCAGGAGCCTTCCAAACAGGACACTGCTGTCCACTTCAGTTGCTTCAGTCCAAAATAAACACCATCCACCATCCACCATCCACCATCCACCATGTCTTCTCCACTCCTCCACACCCATCTACCACTTCCTGTCTTGTTTTTTAAAGACACTTCCTTAACAGGTGGGTTAATCAATTTTTATTCCCTTAACCACTTGCCGCCCGCCCTATTACAAATAGACGGCGGCAAAGTGGTTTCATAATCCTGAACGGACGTCATATGACGTGATCAGGATTATGAGCCGCTGCGCGCCCCCGGGGGCGCGCATCGCGGCGATCGTTGTTGCGGGGTGTCAGTCTGACACCCGGCAACTACGATCTCGGTAAAGAGTCTCTTTACCACATGATCAGCCGTGTCCAATCACGGCTGATCACAGTGTAAATGGGAAGAGCCGGTGATCGGCTTTTCCTCACTCGCGTCTGTCAGACGCGAGTAGAGGAGAGCCGATCGGCTGCTCCTCTGACAGGGGGGGTCTGTGCTGATCGATTATCAGCACTGCCCCCCCGAGGATGCCCACACTGGACCACCAGGGACGCCACCAGACCACCAGGGATGCCCAGCAAAAGGTAATCCTCCCTAGACCACCAGGGATGCCAGTCAGGCACAATGGATGCCAATCAGTGCCCATAATGGATGGCAATCAGTGCCTACAATGGGCATCACTGATTGGCATGCATTATTGTTTGGCACTGATTGGCATCCATTAGTACAGTATAACACCTGTGTTGCTAATGAGTGCCCACCTGTGCCGCTAATGAGTGCCCACCTGTGCCGCTAATGAGTGCCCACCTTTGCCACCTATCAGTGCCCACCTGTGCCGCCTATCAGTGCCCACCCATGCCCATCTGTGCCGCCTACCAATGCCCATCTGTGCCGCCTACCCATGCCCATCTGTGCCGCCCATCCATGCCAATCCGTGCCAGCTATCAGTGCCAATTTGTGCCACCTATCAGTGTCCATCCGTGTCGCCCATCCGTGTCGCCTATCCGTGTCGCCTATCAGTGTCGCCTATCAGTGCCGCCTATCAGTGCCGCCTATCAGTGTCCATCAATGCCACCTCATCAGTGCCACTTCATTGGTGCCCATCAGGGCCGCCTTATCAGTGCCCATCCGTGAAGGAGAAAACTTACTTATTTACAAAGTTTTGAAACTGAAACAAAAAAAAAACATTTTTTTTTTTAAAATTTTCGGTATTTTTTTATTTGTAGCACAAAAAATAAAAACCACAGAGGTGATCAAATACCACCAAAAGAAAGCTCTATTTGTGGGGAAAAAATGATAAAAATTTCATTTGGGTACAGTGTAGCATGACCGCGCAATTTTCATTCAAAGTGCGACAGCGCTGAAAGCTCAAAATTGGTCTGGGCAGGAAGGTGTTTAAGTGCCCTGTATTGAAGTGGTTAAAGAGACCACAACCCAAACAGAGAGGAAATATAGCATCCTTCCAGGACCCAGCCACGGCGTCCTGTACAGTACCTATAGTCAGATCCACCGATTGTCTCCCACTGGCTATGGTCAGATCCATGGATGGTCTCCCGCTGTCTATAGTCAGATCCTTGCATGGTCTCCCGCTGTCTATGGTCAGATACACAGATTGTCTCCCACTGGCTATGGTCAGATCCATGGATGGTCTCCCGCTGTCTATAGTCAGATCCTTGCATGGTCTCCCGCTGTCTATAGTCAGATCCTTGCATGGTCTCCCGCTGTCTATAGTCAGATCCACAGATTGTCTCCCACTGGCTATGGTCAGATCCATGGATGGTCTCCCGCTGTCTATGGTCAGATACACAGATTGTCTCCCACTGTTTATGGTCAGATCCATGGATGGTCTCCTGCTGTCTATAGTCAGATCCACAGATTGTCTCCCTCTGGCTATGGTCAGATCCATGGATGGTCTCCCGCTGTCTATGGTCAGATACACAGATTGTCTCCCACTGTTTATGGTCAGATCCATGGATGGTCTCCCGCTGTCTATAGGCAGATCCATGGATGGTCTCCCGCTGTCTATAGTCAGATCCACAGATTGTCTCCCTCTGGCTATGGTCAGATCCATGGATGGTCTCCCGCTGTCTATGGTCAGATACACAGATTGTCTCCCACTGTTTATGGTCAGATCCATGGATTGTCTCCCGCTGTCTATAGTCAGAGAGGCACATCACTGGCAGACCCAGGTGAGCCATTTGTCTTCTTCATCCACCATCGTCACCCAGAAAATCCCCCGCCTAACGAGGACCTTTGCCGCTGTCTCTTGTGCCCTCTAATTAGCTCCATCAATGAACCACTATAATCCACCTGTGTAGAGATTGAAAGTCATCATGTCACTGCAAGACGCAGCCGGCTAATCTTCTAACCGCTTCTTCATTAAGACTGGAGGGTTTATCTAAAGCCCGAATCTCGCTGCTACTCATTTCCCGATGACCTGAAGATACCCCAGGATGCCGCAGGGGGCTGGTATCACTGAGAGGGGGCATTAGGAGCCACGGATAAATGTATTATACAACGCCGTCTGAGACCTCCAAGCACATTGGCCTGCTTTCGTCTTCATCGACTTCAATGGAAACACCTGAAAATCACGACATGAGCACTCAAAAACACTTGAAAAAAAGACACTTGTGCTCCCCCAACCACTCCGTGACCCTCATAAGAGAAGTCAGCAAGCGCTTGTTGTTTCCATTGGCATGCACTACCGAGGGATAAGACAGCTCACAGATCCACTTTAGCCCTCCTCTCGATCAAGACCAGGAGTATATACATAAAAGGCAGAAAGGTGCTTCCAATAGTGTAAATCTGATAATATACTTTTGTTGAAACTAGTTAAAAACACTTACATGGATGTTCTACATATATAGGCATGTGAAACTACAATTCTCAGAATCCCTAGGGATACGTGGACCATGCAATTGACATTAAGCCTCCAGCGTCTGGCCAACGTGTTTTGTCATAAGTGACGTCATCAGGGTGCCTCCTGATGATGTAAATTCTGATGAAACGTGTTGGGTGGAAATTATATATTACATTATCAACTCACTGGTGGAACTTTCCTCACGGATGAAATTGTGGACTATTATGTGAATGTTTTTATGCACTGTTCACCTGTTTGAGTGCTGCACTTATGGTTTATTTGTATAGTGTGCCTTATACATAGTTTGCTGGCCTGGCTGCCTAATTAGTTTTATTACGTTTAGTGCAGCGATTACTTTTTGGGTTTTTAAATTAATATGAAGTTACTCCCTTTGTGGCTATGACTATCCTCCACTCTTCTGGGAAGACTTTCCACAAGATTTTGGAGGGTGTCTGTGTAAATTTGTGCCAATTTGTGATGTTTCATGAGAAGACCTGTATCACCATTGGTGTTCCAATTCATCCCAAAAGTGTTTAGTAGCTTTTAGGTCAGGGCTCTGTGCAGGACACTCAAGTTTCACCACCCATCACATCTTCACATCTATATGAACTTGTTGGACATCCCATTTCAAAACCATTGCCATTAATATGGAGTTTCCCTACTTTGTGGCTACAACATCCTCCACTCTTCTGTGAAGACTTCCCACAAGATTTTGGAGGGTGTCTGTGGGAATTTGTGCCCATTTGTGATGTCAGGTACTGATGTTGGATGATAAGATCTGGCTCACATGCTGGGCCCCACGTTGGGCACCAAAAAAAGACTTGCCTAATGCCGCGTGCACACGACCGGACTTTTCAACATCAAAGGTCCGACGGAACAATTCCGGCAGACTATTCGATCGTGTGTGGGGCTGCAGCGGACTTTTGATTTGCAAAAGTCTGACAGACTTTAGAAATGGAACATGTTTCAAATTTTTCCGCCAGAACTCCGCCGGACCCAGTTCCTACCGAGAAATCCGCTCGTGTGTATGCTGGTCCGACGGACAAAAACTGACGCTAGGGCAGCTATTGGCTACTGGCTATGAACTTCCTTATTCTAGTCCGGTCGTACGTCATCACGTTCAAATCCGTCGGACTTTGGTGTGAGTGTGTGTGGCCAAGTCCGTTCATTTGGAAAGTCCGTCAGAACTCTGTCAGAACTCCGTCAGAACTCCGTCGAAAGTCTGTCGGACCTAAGTCCGGTCGTGTGTACGCGGCATTAGAGTCAACATTCCAATTCATCCCAAAGTTGTTCAGTAGTGTTGAGGTCAGGGTTCTGTTCAGGACACTTGAGTTCCTCCATGACCTCAAATTTACTAAACACCTTTTGGATGAGAAGAACTCATCCCAATGTTGTTCTGTAGGGTTAAGGGCAGGTACTTGGATGAGAAGACCGTATACCTAAAGTCTTACAAAAGTAGGGTTGAGGTCAGGGCTCAGTGCAGGACACTCAAGTTCCTCCACACCAAACTGGTCAAACCATGACTTTATGGAGTTGGCTTTGTACACAGGGGGCACAGTCTTGGTGGAACAGAAAAGGGTCTTCACCAAACTGTTACCACAAGGCTGGAAGAGCCCAGTTGTCTCCAATGTGGTTGTATGATGGATGATTGCCAGGACCTTTCACTGGAGACACCTGAACTCTATCATTCGGGGAGGGTACACATACTTTTGGCCATATTGTGCATCTTGGTGGGAAATATGTCAGATTTTAGTTACTTATACTGATCTTCCATGTTGACTATGAAAGATTTATATATCATCTGAACAGAATTAAAATGTCTTTTCTTTTTCTTCTCGCTGTCCCCTGCTGCCCCTCATGTCGTCTACTTTGCCCCCCCTTTCTATGTGCTGTCTGTGACCTGGGTGTATATATTGTGTCTTTTTCAATGGTTGATCTCCCCAAACCCTGGTGTATCCTTTCTGGTTCGGTCCATATCCTGTGCCATCTGTAACGTCTCACCTTCACTATATGTCCTTCCCATCTGTCTCCCTTTTGTCCATATTTCTCCTCCATCAATCACACTGTCGTTGTCCGTGTTCCGCCTTTGCCTTGTCACCTCTGTCCAGGTTTTATTGGGACCTCATCATGCTCCTCCTTATGGTCGGGAATCTGATTATTCTGCCAGTGGGAATCACCTTCTTCAAGGATGAAAACACCCCACCCTGGATCGTCTTCAACGTCCTCTCCGATACTTTTTTCCTGGTTGACCTAGTTTTGAATTTCCGGACAGGGATTGTGGTGGAGGACAACACGGAGATTATTCTGGATCCACACACAATCAAGATGAAGTATCTGAAGAGCTGGTTCCTGGTGGACTTTGTCTCTTCCATCCCCGTGGACTACATTTTCCTCATTGTGGACCTGGAGACCCGAGTAGACTCTGACGTGTACAAGACAGCCAGGGCCTTGCGAATTGTCAGGTTTACAAAAATACTTAGCCTCCTCCGACTACTTCGACTGTCCCGGCTCATCCGATATATCCACCAATGGGAAGAGGTGAGAGTGCAGAAGATCTATGCATGTAGTATGTCAGCCTTGTGAGAATAGGAATAACTGCATTGTTCCTTCATGTTTTTTAAACTCCTAAGTTATTCAGTGTGCCCCTTAGGCTCAGAACGCAGGGAACAGGAGTGTATTAGGCTCAGAATGTAGGGATCTGAAGTGTGTTAGGCTCAGAACCCAGGCACCAGGAATGCGCCAGGCTCAGAATGCAGTGAGCAGGAGTGCGCTAGGCTCAGAATGCAGCGACCATGAGTGCGTTAGGCTCAGAACGCAGTGATCAGGAGGGCGCTAGGCTCAGAATGCAGCGACCATGAGTGCATTAGGCTCAGAATGCAGTGAGCAGGAGTGCGCTAGGCTCAGAACGCAGTGATCAGGAGTGCGTTAAGCTCAGAAATCAGGGATCAGGAGTGCATCAGGCTCAGAGAGCAGAGATCAGGAGTGCACTAGGCTCAAAATGCAGGCATCAGGAGTGTATCAGGCTCAGAATACAGGGATCAGGAGTGCATCAGGCTCAGAGAGCAGGGATCAGGAGTGCGTTAGGCTTAGAACACATGGATCAGGAGTGCGTTAGGCTCAGAACACAGGGACCAGGAGTGCGTTAGGATCAGAATGCAGTGATCAGAAGTGCGTAAGGCTAAGAATGCAGTGATCAGGAGTGCGTTAGGCTCAGAACGCAGTGATCAGGAGTGCGTTAAGCTCAGAAATCAGGGATCAGGAGTGCATCAGGCTCAGAGAGCAGAGATCAGGAGTGCACTAGGCTCAAAATGCAGGCATCAGGAGTGTATCAGGCTCAGAATGCAGGGATCAGGAGTGCATCAGGCTCAGAGAGCAGGGATCAGGAGTGCGTTAGGCTTAGAACACATGGATCAGGAGTGCGTTAGGCTCAGAACACAGGGACCAGGAGTGCGTTAGGATCAGAATGCAGTGATCAGAAGTGCGTAAGGCTAAGAATGCAGTGATCAGGAGTGCGTTAGGTTCAGAATGCAGTGATCAGGAGTGCGTTAGGCTCAGAGCGCAGGGATCAGGAGTGCATGATAATATGAAGGGTGGTAGAGGACACTGCTATAGGGGTGGCCCTGCCCATAACAGTGTCCTCTGACACACACACACCAGCACAGTTCTGGACATAGACCGGGAATGGGAGCCGGCAAAGTTACTTTCCATATTAGCAAGCTAGTGATTGGTTGCCCTGTGTCCTAGTAACCAATAACTTGCGGTTTAACTTCAAAAGTTACTTTGGGCAGCTCCACCTCCTGCCCTCCGTCCTGAGCTAAGCTGCCTCCTCCTCTCCGCTGCTCACTGACCAATGACCTTGGCGGGCTGTATTTTGAGGACCCCTGTCTTACAGGATCACAGGGTGCAGGTATACTGGCCTTTGGACAGGAGTGGCTATTTTTGAGGGTAATGCACTGCCATGATTAGAGTTTCTAGATGTTCCCTATAAGATAATACATCTTCAC
Organism: Lithobates pipiens; assembly: GCF_037356315.1. Classification (NCBI taxonomy): domain Eukaryota; kingdom Metazoa; phylum Chordata; class Amphibia; order Anura; family Ranidae; genus Lithobates; species Lithobates pipiens. The sequence continues at coordinate 26,928,699 of NW_027507791.1, forward strand.
TCTTCGAGCTCAGGTTGAGTATTTTCACAAAGTGTCTGTGGTGGCAAGTTGTCCTGTTCACTCGGGTTTTCACTCTTTGAGCTCAGGTCGGGTATTTTCTCAAAGTGTCTGTGGTGCCAAGTTGTCCTGTTCACTCTTCGAGCTAAGGTCGGGTATTTTCTCAAAGTGTCTGTGGTGCCAAGTTGTCCTGTTCACTCTTCGAGCTCAGGTCGGGTATTTTCTCAAAGTGTCTGTGGTGCCAAGTTGTCCTGTTCATTCTTCGAGCTCAGGTCAGGTATTTTCTCAAAGTGTCTGAGGTGCCAAGTTGTCCTGTTCAGTCTTCGAGCTCAGGTCGGGTATTTTCTCAAAGTGTCTGAGGTGCCAAGTTGTCCTGTTCATTCTTCGAGCTCAGATCGGGTATTTTTTCAAAGTGTCTGTGGTGCCAAGTTGTTCTGTTCACTCTTTGAGCTCAGGTCGGGTATTTTCTCAAAGTGTCTGAGGTGCCAAGTTGTCCTGTTCAGTCTTCGAGCTCAGGTCGGGTATTTTCTCAAAGTGTCTGAGGTGCCAAGTTGTCCTGTTCACTCTTCGAGCTCGGGTCGGGTATTTTCTCAAAGTGTCTGTGGTGCCAAGTTGTCCTGTACACTCTTCGAGCTCAGGTCGGGTATTTTCTAAAAGTGTCTGTGGTGCCAAGTTGTCCTGTTCACTCTTCGAGCTCAGGTCGGGTATTTTCTCAAAGTGTCTGTGGTGCCAAGTTGTCCTGTTCATTCTTCGAGCTCAGGTCAGGTATTTTCTCAAAGTGTCTGAGGTGCCAAGTTGTCCTGTTCAGTCTTCGAGCTCAGGTCGGGTATTTTCTCAAAGTGTCTGAGGTGCCAAGTTGTCCTGTTCATTCTTCGAGCTCAGATCGGGTATTTTTTCAAAGTGTCTGTGGTGCCAAGTTGTTCTGTTCACTCTTTGAGCTCAGGTCGGGTATTTTCTCAAAGTGTCTGAGGTGCCAAGTTGTCCTGTTCAGTCTTCGAGCTCAGGTCGGGTATTTTCTCAAAGTGTCTGAGGTGCCAAGTTGTCCTGTTCACTCTTCGAGCTCGGGTCGGGTATTTTCTCAAAGTGTCTGTGGTGCCAAGTTGTCCTGTTCACTCTTCGAGCTCAGGTCGGGTATTTTCTCAAAGTGTCTGTGGTGCCAAGTTGTCCTGTTCAGTCTTCGAGCTCAGGTCGGGTATTTTCTCAAAGTGTCTGAGGTGCCAAGTTGTCCTGTTCAGTCTTCGAGCTCAGGTCGGGTATTTTCTCAAAGTGTCTGTGGTGCCAAGTTGTCCTGTTCACTCTTCGAGCTCAGGTCGGGTATTTTCTCAAAGTGTCTGTGGTGCCAATTTGTCCTGTACACTCTTCGAGCTCAGGTCGGGTATTTTCTAAAAGTGTCTGTGGTGCCAAGTTGTCCTGTTCACCAAGTTGTCCTGTTCAGTCTTCGAGCTCAGGTCGGGTATTTTCTCAAAGTGTCTGAGGTGCCAAGTTGTCCTGTTCAGTCTTCGAGCTCAGGTCGGGTATTTTCTCAAAGTGTCTGTGGTGCCAAGTTGTCCTGTTCACTCTTCGAGCTCAGGTCGGGTATTTTCTCAAAGTGTCTGTGGTGCCAAGTTGTCCTGTTCACTCTTCGAGCTCAGGTCGGGTATTTTCTCAAAGTGTCTGTGGTGCCAAGTTGTCCTGTTCAGTCTTCGAGCTCAGGTCGGGTATTTTCTCAAAGTGTCTGAGGTGCCAAGTTGTCCTGTTCAGTCTTCGAGCTCAGGTCGGGTATTTTCTCAAAGTGTCTGAGGTGCCAAGTTGTCCTGTTCACTCTTCGAGCTCAGGTCGGGTATTTTCTCAAAGTGTCTGTGGTGCCAAGTTGTCCTGTTCACTCTTCGAGCTCAGGTCGGGTATTTTCTCAAAGTGTCTGTGGTGCCAAGTTGTCCTGTTCACTCTTCGAGCTCAGGTCGGGTATTTTCTCAAAGTGTCTGAGGTGCCAAGTTGTCCTGTTCAGTCTTCGAGCTCAGGTCTGGTATTTTCTCAAAGTGTCTGTGGTGCCAAGTTGTCCAAGTTGTTCTCCAGAACTCTACTACCAGAAGTGGAGGGGTAGACCCCTCTAGCACTGGATGAGGTTGGTGAATATCTTATGGCATGACGATGGGGATCTAGTGGAGGGGAGGGGGGGGGGGGGGTATAAGGAGCAGTGCAAGAAGTTCTGATCAGGGAGAAATACATTTGTGAGCAGATAGAAGGTTCCAGGTGGGTGTATGTTGCAATGCCTATAGAAGTCACTTTGATAAATAAGCCCTATTTGTGTACGTATTATAAAGTTGTTTAGACATTTTTATAGAGTAGGGAAGGGTGAAAATGTACCATTGAGGAAACACCCTCCTCTTCCTGTCCCAGGGACACAGCAGGAAGTTAGAGGACATATCCCAAAGTGAGGGAACTTCCACTCATAGGGTGTTGTCCCCCAAATAGGTTGGACAACACCTTCTCACCTCTTGTTTTGAAGACACTTTTACAATTTTGGTTTTCCCCTCCTTTTCTTTCTCGGGGACAATGGTCACCGGTAAAGATAGAGGGGTACATCTCCCCAATGGGGACACAGGCAGCAATAAACACCTGACAGAAAGTCCAACCCTTCCCCACTCTAAACACAGCAAAAAAGAAAAAGTTTTGCCGAATCGTACATTTTAATATTGGAGAGTTTGATCTCTGGACAGTCAACTTCTCTATGTTTGGTGTTGGTCAGATCTTCCACATGACCTACGACCTGGCCAGTGCAGTGGTTCGAATCTTCAACCTGATCGGGATGATGCTGTTGTTGTGTCACTGGGACGGCTGCCTTCAGTTTCTGGTTCCGATGCTCCAGGAATTCCCGGAGGACTGCTGGGTCTACATCAGCAAGATGGTGGTGAGTTATTCTCTTCTCATCCCACACTGTTCATGTCATCGCTTCTCACAATAAAGAGTTAACCCCCCCCCGGCCAACATAACGAACCATGATAAACAATGATTTGGCGTGCTCCCCGGCGCAGAGCACAGCTCCAACATACTTGTTGGTGATTAGATTTGGCCAGATGTCTCCCTCTTGACGTTCCTGGCTCAGCGTTCGCCGAGCTGTTTCGACACACAGTGTTCCTGACGTTCTCTGTCTCTGCCTGGTGACTGTCACTGAAAGACCCCCAAATACAAACATGAGGGGGACCCCGGACCGCGGGGTGAACGACAGCTTCATCTTGCGAGAGAATCTAGCCGACCAGGTGTCCTCCAGCTACCAGGGAACAGCAGTACCAGGTTGAAGCACCACGCATTGGTCTCCCTGTACTCCTCCTGTACATTCAGCTGTGGGGCTCCTGGGCTTCAACTCTCAGATGTCCTCCAGCTATTGGGAAACTACATTACCAGGATGTAGGACCATGCCTTGGCCTCCCTGTACTCCTCCTGCACATTCAGCTGTTGGGCTCCTGTGCTGCCACTCTCAGGTGTCCTCCACGTACCAGGGAACTGCAGTACCAGGTTATAGGACCATGCCTTGGTCTCACTAGGACTTCTCCTGTAGGTGTCCTCCAGCTATTGGGGAACTACAGTACCAGGTTATAGGATCATGTCTTGGTCTTCCTGTACATTCAGCTGGGGGGCTCCTGGCCTGCCGCTCTGGGGTGTCCTTCAGCTATTGGGAAACTACAGTACCAGGTTGTAGAACCATGCCTTGGCCTCACTGTATTCCTCCTGTACATTCACCTGTGGGGCTCCTGGGCTGTTGCTCTCAGGTGTCCTCCAGCTATAGGGAAACTACAGTACCAGGTTGTAGGACCATGCCTTGGCCTCCCCATACTCCTCCTGTACATTCAGCTGTTAGGCTCTTTTGCTGCCACTCTCAGGTGTCCTCCAGGTACTGGGGAACTGCAGTAGCAGGTTATAGCACCATGCCTAGGCTTCACTGTACTCCTCCTGTACATTCAGCTGTTGGGCTCTTTTGCTGCCACTCTCAGGTGTCCTCCAGGTACTGGGGAACTGCAGTAGCAGGTTATAGCACCATGCCTTGGCCTCCCCATACTCCTCCTGTACATTCAGCTGTTGGGCTCCTGTGCTGCCACTCTCAGGTATACTCCGTGTATGAGGAGGAAGCAGCTGTCAGTGTGGATCATCCTGTAAACCGTCATCTCCAGAGAGGGAACTTTGTGTCACCTCATTATTAGGTGACAGCTGAGGCTCATTAGTGAATGTCAGTCATATGAAGGTTACAGAGAGATTAAATCCCAGGTAAGAAGTTAGTATGAGGATTATCCATAGAATATAGGAGCCTCCCGGTGATGTGCCTGACTGTAACTCCTCCTACTGCTAACCCTGTACAATATGTCCTCCATCATCCTCGCTGCTGATCCTCCAACCACCCCCCACAATCTCCCAACAATCCCCCAACATCACTCTGTATAACATGGAGCTTTCCCACACCATGCTAGTCACATCAATAGTCATATGACCACCCAGAGCCTTTACCACCTTCTCACCCCAGAGGAACCCATAGAATAACTTTCTTGCCCCCGGGAAACCCCTGCTAAAATGAATTCAGTGGGAGTTATATGAAAAACATACATTGGTGGGTAGTGAGAAGAATGTCCCTTATATTGGTGGTCAATGAGAAGAATGTTCCTTACATTGGTGATCAGTGAGAAGAATGTTCCTTACATTGGTGATCAGTGGGAAGAATGTTCCTTACATTGGTGATCAGTGAGAAGAATGTTCCTTACATTGGTGATCAGTGGGAAGAATGTTCCTTACATTGGTGATCGGTGAGAAGAATGTTCCTTACATTGGTGATCAGTGGGAAGAATGTTCCTTACATTGGTGATCAGTGAGAAGAATGTTCCTTACATTGGTGATCAGTGGGAAGAATGTTCCTTACATTGGTGATCAGTGGGAAGAATGTTCCTTACATTGGTGATCAGTGAGAAGAATGTTCCTTACATTGGTGATCAGTGAGAAGAATGTTCCTTACATTGGTGATCAGTGAGAAGAATGTTCCTTACATTGGTGATCAGTGAGAAGAATGTTAGTTACATTGGTGGTCAGTGGGAAGAATGTCCCTTATAATGGTGGTCAGTGGGAATACTGGTACTATGAAGGCCACATAAGATAGGAGGTCAGGTAAGCTCAAGAAACCCCAGTAACCACTAGACCAGTGATGGCAAACCTTGGCACCCCCAGATGTTTTGAAACTACATTTGCCATGATGCTCAACTAGAATGCAGAGTGCATGAGCATCATGGGAAATGCAGTTACAAAACATCTGGGGGTGCCGAGGTTCGCCATTACTGCTCTAGACAAACTGTGGTCAACATCTGGAGGAACCTTGGACAACTTATGGAGGAACTTAGGATAACCTCTGAAGGAACCTCAGACAGCCTCTGGAGAAATCCCAGACAACCTGTAGGGAAACCCCGGGCAACGTCTGAAGGAACCTTGGAAAATGTCTTGAGGAACCTCAGACAGACTCTGTTTGAATCCTGGACAACCTCTGGAGAAACCTCAGACAACGTCTGGAGGAACATCAGACAACCTCTGGAGGCACCTCGGACAATGGAGGAACCCAGGGTGAGAATGTCTGACATAGGTAGTACTGCAGTCACATGATCACACAGACACTATTGCACGCACCCGTTCACACTGATGTCACTGGGGTCACACTGATGTCACTGGGGTCACACTGACAGTGCTGAAGTCCTGATTCTAGACATGATGGTCCTCTAGTTGGATGCCCCCTTTCTATCTTCTCACACATTTGGCAGAACTCGCCATAAACACACCATAATAATAATAATAAGTGGTTGCACAGGTAATGTAGACGCACAGACAATTAACGGATGCATTTTACAGCTGTCCAGATGTTTATCCCATTTCATGTCACTGTAGGTATGGTCGTCTCCTCCCTTTCTGAAACTCTCCAATGTGCTAGAGCACACTGGCATGCAGCGGGAGGGTGTGCAGGTTTGCGCCTGCCGCATGCAGCATGCAGGGCAATAGGGCCTGCTGCTCAACTGCATCCACTGCATGGAAGATGTTGAGGATGAAAGATGAGGACAAGCATGTCACATGTATGCGATATGTGACTGTGCATGCCAGCTGCATGAAGTCAGTGCATGCTTACTGCATATTACAGACCAGACCATGGGTAAGTCTGATAAGTTGCTTGGTATATCATTGTGAACCTGTCTGGGTAGACATCCAGAAGCTGTGATTACTTGTTTGCTCCAAGTCAGTAACTATCTAGATGGTCATGACAACCCCAGTGCCTGCAATCGGCAATGGCAGCTTCCATACCTACCCGGGCAGGTTGTTAGAGGCGTGGCCTGTCTGGGGCGAGGTCATGGTTGGATGACACCTGCAGTTGGCATGTTTTCTGTGTCATCACACATGTATGTAGTTATGTGCGGGCATGGACATTCTCAGGCCACATATGGTCACTCATGAACAATTTTATTGAAAAGGCCTCCGATACTCTGCACCCCAAAAACAATTCTAATCCTCTGACATAGCATGACCGTTCTGTGCCTGATGTCATGTCTCTGATGTCATCTCTCTCCTTCACCAGAACGAGTCCTGGGGCAAGCAGTACTCCCACGCCATCTTTAAGGCAATGAGCCACATGCTCTGCATCGGCTATGGCCAGCAGGCTCCGGAGGGAATGACCGATGTCTGGCTGACCATGCTTAGTATGATAGTGGGGGCCACCTGTTACGCTATGTTTATCGGCCATGCTACAGCCCTTATCCAGTCGCTGGACTCGTCTCGTCGGCAATACCAGGAGAAGGTAGGTAGACTTTCAGGGAAGAGGTGAATGAAGTACGGAAAAGTAAGCCTCACCCTCAAGTAACAATCACTATGTCTATTCTGTGTCCCTCGCAGTATAAGCAGGTGGAGCAGTACATGTCCTTCCACAAGCTGCCCCCGGACACACGCCAGAGAATCCACGAGTATTACGAGCACCGATACCAAGGCAAGATGTTCGATGAGGAGAACATCCTGGGGGAACTTAGTGAGCCTCTTAAAGAGGTACGGTGGTCTTTGAGGAACAAGTCCTCTACTTCCCACCTCTTCAGGGCATCCTCCTCACTAATCTTCATTTTTCTTTGTCGTGAAGGAGATCGTTAACTTCAACTGCCGCAACCTCGTCGCCAACATGCCTCTTTTCGCCAATGCCGACCCCAACTTTGTGACCGCCATGTTGACCAAGCTCCGTTTTGAAGTGTTCCAGCCCGCAGATTACATTATTCGGGAGGGCACAGTGGGGAAGAAGATGTATTTTATCCAGCATGGGGTGGTGAGCATCCTAACCCGGGGCAGCAAGGAGACCAAACTCTCCGATGGCTCATACTTTGGTGGTAAGTCACATTGGTTTTGGCTGTGTTCGTTCTTGTGAGAAAATGTTTTTTTGGGAGTCACCATGTTTGCAGATTCTAAAACTCCTCGTGCTGTCCACAGCAACCAATCGGGGTCCTGCATTCATACTTCCAATGCCGTGTAGGAGAATTGGTTAGTTGGTGTGGACAACAAGAAGTGTTTACTCTCAATGCCTTGGCCACAGGGGAGGGAATGGATCTCCACCATAGATAAGTGAATTGTTGGTTCAGTCAGTGGTTGGAACTGGTTTTCTCTTTTTGTAGAGATCTGCCTTCTGACTCGTGGACGCAGGACAGCCAGTGTGCGAGCCGACACCTACTGCCGCCTCTACTCCCTCTCTGTGGACAACTTTAACGAAGTCCTGGAAGAATACCCGATGATGAGGCGGGCGTTTGAGACGGTCGCCATGGACCGACTGGATAGAATTGGTGGGTGCAGGAGTTTGAGAAATGCACTGCAACTGTATATCGAAGGCCCTGCCAACGATCCATCATAATTACCATGCCACATATCCACATATCAAGAGACAGTGCAGTTCTCGGCTTGTGTCCTTTCCTCAGCCATTCCATCAGCACTCATCCATTATCCTTCACACTGCAGAATGGGGCCTTTGTTAAGTCATAGAATCCTGTCTGGACCTTCAATACATACCCACCTGCAGCTTCTCCTGGGCCACTTATTGTCCCATTCTGGAGCGTTTAGCAGTTTCTTTAGTTAACCCATAATTCATCCCGGCCAGCACCCCTCCCCCCTACATAATACACCCTATCCAGCATTCCCCAATAAAACGTCCTAGCCACTATTCCTCCATACCCCCATAATTCATCCCAGCCAGCATCCCCCCTACATAATACACCCTATCCAGCATTCCCCTATAAAACACCCTAGCCACTATTCCTCCATACCCCCATAATTCATCCCAGCCAGCATCCCCCCCATAATACTTCCTATCAACTATTCCTCCATACCCCCATAGTTCATATCATCCAGCATCCCCCCCATAATACACTCTATCCAATATCAATCCATTCCCCCATACTACATCCCATCCACTCTTCCTCCATACCCCCATAAATCATTCATTCCAGCATCCCCCCCCCATAATACATCCTATCAACTCTTCCTCCATACCCCCATAATTCATCCATTCCAGCACCCCCCCCCCCATAATACATCCCATCCACTCTTCCTCCATACCCCCATAATTCATCCATTCCAGCATCCCCCCCCCCATAATACATCCCATCCACTCTTCCTCCATACCCCCATAAATCATTCATTCCAGCATCCCCCCCCCCCATAATACATCCTATCAACTCTTCCTCCATACCCCCATAATTCATCCATTCCAGCACCCCCCCCCCATAATACATCCCATCCACTCTTCCTCCATACCCCCATAATTCCATAATTCATCCATTCCAGCATCCCCCCCCATAATACATCCCATCCACTCTTCCTCCATACCCCCATAATTCATCCATTCCAGCATCCCCCCCCCATAATACATCCCATCCACTCTTCCTCCATACCCCCATAATTCATCCATTCCAGCATCCCCCCCCCCATAATACATCCCATCCACTCTTCCTCCATACCCCCATAATTCATCCATTCCAGCATCCCCCCCCCCCATAATACATCCCATCCACTCTTCCTCCATACTCCCATAATTCATCCCTTCCAGGAACCCCCCCCCCCCATAATACATCCCATCCACTCTTCCTCCATAATTCATCTCTTCCAGCATCCCCCCATAATACTTCCTATCAACTATTCCTCCATACCCCCATAGTTCATCTCATCCAGCATCCCCCCCATAATACACTCTATCCAATATCCATCCATTCCCCTATACTACATCCCCCAGAATACATCCCATCCACTCTTCCTCCATACCCCCATAATTCATCCCTTCCAGCATCCCTCCCATAATACATCCCATCCACTCTTCCTCCATTCCCCCCCCCCCCCCCCCATAATACATCCCATCCACTCTTCCTCCATTCCCCCCCCCCCATAATACATCCCATCCACTCTTCCTCCATTACCCCATAATTCATCTCTTCCAGCACCCCCAACCCCCCCCCCCATAATACATCCTATCAACTCTTCCTCCATACCCCCATAATTCATCCCATCCACTATCCATCCATACCCCCATAATTCATCCCATCCACTATCCATCCATACCCCCATAATTCACACTTTCCATCACCCCCCCCCCCCCCCCATAATACACCCTATCCTCTATCCCTCCACAATTCGTCCCATTCAGCATCCCCCCGTAATACACCCCGTCTACTACCCCTCCATAACACATCCCAACCAGCATCCCCCATATCCCCATAATACACCCCATCATCTATCCTCCATAATACACCCCATCCTCTATCCCTCCATAGTACACCCCATCCTCTATCCCTCCATACCACTTTTTTCAGTCACTAGCCACTTTGTGACCCTATTGTCACCTTGTGAACCAGGTGAATGTCTATCTCTTCTTTCCATCATATTCTCTGTATTATTCCCCTCTCTGTCTTCCACCTTATGTCTTGGCCTTTTCCTATATCACCTCATCTCATCAATTATATTACATCCCTACCTTTCCCATACAACACCCTCAGGCCTGTGTTTCTTCTGTTATTCTTGTGTTCTATACAAATGCCCATGTTTTTCTGCTGCTTCCTGCACTCTGTCTTTCTTTCCCTATCAGCGTACACCTACTTTTATGCCTTTTCTCCACCAGCCTCCATCTACCTTTAGGCCTTTTCTACTACAGCCTCCATCTACCCCAAAGCATTTTCTCCATCAGCCTCCATCTACCCCAAGGCCTTTTCTCCATCAGCCTCCATCTAGCCCAAGGCCTTTTCTCCATCAGCCTCCATCTACCCCAAAGCATTTTCTCCATCAGCCTCCATCTACCCAAAGGCCTTTTCTCCATCAGCCACCATCTACCCCAAAGCCTTTTCTCCATCAGCCACCATCTACCCCAAAGCCTTTTCTCCATCAGCCTCCATCTACCCCAAGGCCTCTTCTCCATCAGCCTCCATCTACCCCAAGGTCTTTTCTCCATCAGCCACCATCTACCCCAAAGCCTTTTCTCCATCAGCCTCCATCTACCCCAAGGCCTTTTCTCCATCAGCCTCCATCTACCCCAAGGCCTCTTCTCCATCAGCCTCCATCTACCTCAAGGCCTTTTCTCCATCAGCCACCATCTACCCCAAAGCCTTTTCTCCATCAGCCTCCATCTACCCCAAGGCCTTTTCTCCATCAGCCTCCATCTAGCCCAAGACCTTTTCTCCATAAGCCTCCATCTACCCCAAGGCCTTTTCTCCATCAGCCTCCATCTACCCCAAGGCCTCTTCTCCATCAGCCTCCATCTACCTTTAGGCCTTCTTAGTAAACATGTCCTTATCTTCTGTTAGCTGCCTTGTCCAATGCCCCCAGCCTCCCCTCAGACATCATGTTCCTTTCCTTGTGTCCATCTCCTCCCCAGGTAAGAAGAACTCCATCCTGCTCCGTAAACGTGCAGAGAACAGCACAGGCTCGGTGAATAATGAGATAATTCAGCAAATTGTGAAACATGATCAAGACATGGCCCATAACATCCAGGATCTGCAGACACTGGGGACGATGCGGGATCCTGGACACAATAAGACTCTCATCTGGGAGCCCCTGGTTCATGCCCCACTGCAGACTGCCGCAGCCACCACAAATGTGGCCATTGCTCTCACTCATCAGAACCTTCAGGCACATGTCTTCCTGCCCCCATCATCTTTACCTGAGACTGCATATGCCAGCCGTCAGGCCCGAAGGTCTCAACCCAACATTGGATTGTCCAGGCCCTCTTCTGTAAGTTCTCCATCTGGTGCTCAGTCCCATTTGCAAACTCCAGTTGGCATCTCCCCTTCCTCTTCAAGTGGCCTCCAAAAACAGGGTGTGGGTGTTCCTCCTTCCCGGTTTTTCCAGATACAGAGAGTGGAGCCTGCTTCCCTTACAAAACCGCTTATGAATTCACAAGTGCAACTTTCCCGGTCACGTGGGACTTCAGCATCCACCTCTGTTTTGCAGCAATCAGCGGGGCCTGTGAGCTCTCAGGCAGTAACAGGACCTCTTTCTGGCAGGACTCTGCACTACAGTCTGTCCAGAGCGAGTGGTTCTCACATTTCCCTGCTTATGCAGCAAGCGGCCAGCTCCCCTCAACAGCTCGTCAAACACCGGAGCATACAAGGATTTCCCATCGGGAGACTATCGCAGGATGTCCGTCCCTTATCTGCCTCTCAGCCTTCACTGCCCAACAGGGTAGCCCAGCAGCAGCAGGACACTGCAGCCTCTCCACAAGCTGCTGACTTTCCAGGATCCATTAGTAATAAATCCTCTCCTACTGTGTCTGTAATGCTTGTTAAACCTCCAACTCACACAACCCAGGTGCCTACAGGGTCCCTCACTTTATCTGCATCTTCAGTCAGCGGCTCGGTCACTCCACAGTCTCCTGTGTCTTCTGCTCGACCTCCTGGGCCATCTCGGAAGGGATCGGTGGTCTTCAGCCCTGAGGTGGACGTTGCTAAACCGAAGTTCCCCTCAAACATGTAACGAATGAATGAATGGCCTGAGAAATGGACAACTCTTTCCAGGACCACAATAAAATCCAAATGCCTTCTGATCTGCACAGAGCATTTGCAAGCGCAATCCAAGATTAAGATGTAGTCTAATGTGGTTGTTTCTACCAACACTGCCTTTCTCGAGTTCCATCGTGGCTCCCAGACATGACCTGTCCCAAGCAAAAGCTCAACAAGTGGCCCATTTTCTTTGTCCGTGGAGTGTGCTCTTTCTTAAATGTAGACAGCAGGTTGTCACTGCTTAGAGGGTAACCAAGCCTTACTCATCACGCATAGCTTTATACTCAAGAAGAAAATCTTTACATAGAAGTTTCTGGACAATCATTCGACAAATGAGCATTACATTCTGAATCCTCTTCTTTGACTATATACTTGTGGCTTGTTCCAGATAAACAGATAATTAGCCAAGACTTTGGACCACTTTCAAGAGAAATCTAAAAGTGGGTTGTCTACTGCGTTCTCCATACACCCTCCAGTTGATGCTCCTAATAGTTATAAGTAGGGTTCAACAGTCCAACTGCAGTCAGGAGGTATGCAACCGGGATGACCAAGGAACAATGCAAGGTGGATGAGGTACATGTTGAGTAGACATAAGGCCCCTTGCCCACATTCCCTATGCTTGACTTCTCTATTCTCTGGCAGACTCCACTCTATTCCTAAATCTCAGTTTCTCTGTGTTTCTCCTAAGTTCCTAAGTACTTCCATGGACATCCTAGGCTCCCCACTTCACCCGGCCTCTTCCAGGTTATTATCTTTCCTGTGTTTCTTCAAGAGTCACAAATTCCATGTGGTTTCTTCTTGGGTATCCAGGTGTCTAATGTCTACCCTAAACTTTCTAGAGTCACGAATTCCATGAGGTCTCTTCTTGGGTCTCTAGTTGTCTATTGTCTACCCTAAACTTTCTAGAGTCCCGAATTCCATGAGGTATCTTCTTGGGTCTCCTGGTGTCTATTGTCTACCCTAAACTTTCTAGAGTCACGAATTCCATGAGGTATCTTCTTGGGTCTCCTGGTGTCTATTGTCTACCCTAAACTTTCTAGAGTCACGAATTCCATGAGGTATCTTCTTGGGTCTCCTGGTGTCTATTGTCTACCCTAAACGTTCTAGAGTCACGAATTCCATGAGGTATCTTCTTGGGTCTCTAGTTGTCTAATGTCTACCCTAAACTTTCTAGAGTCACGAATTCCATGAGGTTTCTTCTTGGGTCTCCTGGTGTCTATTGTCTACCCTAAACTTTCTAGAGTCACGAATTCCATGAGGTTTCTTCTTGGGTCTCCTGGTGTCTATTGTCTACCCTAAACTTTCTAGAGTCACAAATTCCATGAGGTATCTTCTTGGGTCTCTAGTTGTCTATTGTCTACCCTAAACTTTCTAGAGTCACAAATTCCATGAGGTATCTTCTTGGGTCTCTAGTTGTCTATTGTCTACCCTAAACTTTCTAGAGTCACAAATTCCACGAGGTCTCTTCTTTGGTCTCCTGGTTTCTAATGTCTACCCTAGACTTTCTATTCTCTTAGCTGCTATCCTGGAATATCCACAGTACTACAGATTGTGTGGAAGGGATCCTTTTGCAAGCTAATGATGTTCCTGATCTCATGAGCACTGATATTAACATATTGCTTATCTCCTGGACCACCCCAGCTGGTAGCAGGTTCAAACACTGAATGTGCCATCTGATTGGATCGTGAATTGGCAATTTTAAAGTTTACAGAGAGCTAGTAAATGAACGCATTACTCTCCAAAACTCATGAACTTTTCCATCCAATCCCTCCTTGTCCCCCAGAAACATCTTTGAATTCCAAATTGTCCTATTTTGCTTTGCTAAGGTTCTGTAACGTATATTTTGGTATTTCCTCGCTGTCAATTTGAAATTTTTTATCACCTACTTGCAGATGTATTATATGGTTCTCGGTCACCCAATTTGTGTAAACTGCCTTTGTAGGATGCCAAACCCCACTGATGCTTTTGCCATTCTAATTATTCTGTGTTATCTGTAGTCATCTGCATGATCCTCTCATGTAGTGTTCTGTGTGAGTGGAAAAGTTATGTTCCTCAGTAATGGAACTTTCTGTTATATGAAGATTTCCACACCTTTTTCTTCCCTAAATTCCTGCAGATGGTGCTTCTTAGCCTTTAATGTTCTATTGGAAACCTAAAGCTCTATTGCAAACCTGACCTTGCATGGCTGTCCCTCGGACCAAGCTATCCACCAATGCCCAATGCTGTAGACCTTTCCTGGTTCCTCACCAGTTTAAAAGCTATCTCTAACAAGATGTCTGTCCCGAGGTGTGTGGCCTCCCTGCTTCTGCTTTATTCAATCCCAAGGTGTGTGGCTTCCCTGCCTCTGCATTACTCAATCCTGAGGTGTGTGGCTTCCCTGTTTCTGCTATACTCAATCCCGAGGTGTGTGGCCTCCATCTCTGCTCTACCCAATTCCCAGGTGTGTGGCTTCCCACCTTCTGCTCTACTCAATACCGAGGTGTGTGGGCTCCCTGTTTCTGCTCTACTCAGTCCTGAGTTGTGTGGCCTTCTGCACCACTCAATCCCAAGGTGTGTAGCCTCCTGCCTTCTGCTCCACTCAATCCCGAGGTGTGTGGTCTCCCGCCTTCTGCTCCACTAAATCCTGAGGTGTGTGGCTTCTCCACATCTGCTCTACTCAATCCTGAGGCGTGTGGTCCTCCGTCTTCTGCTCTACTCAATCTTGAGGTGTGTGGCCTCCCGCCTTCTGCTCCACTCAATCCTGAGACATGTGGTCCTCCATCTTCTGCTCTACTCAATATCTAGTACCCAGTTCACAGTTCCGTTCATCCATCCCTTCTATATTGTGCTTTTCTGCCCATGTTCCTTGCTAGGAAAATTAATTTCTTAACTCTGCAAATTGTTGAAAACTGGCCCTGCCAAAACCTCCTCTCCTTCTTGCTCTTATAAACATCAGTACTTGCTGGCTCTGAATAAGCCTATGCGTTTAACCCTTGCAGGTCTCTCACTGCCTGGAGTCTCCAGCTCATAAAAGAAGGGAATAGGTTCAGAATACAATTACACCGGAGTCTTTCTGAAAGGATGTGATGCTGTTGCTTCTCGGCATAACATACCTCTAAGCTTATTCACCAACAAGACAACCCTGAAAGGAGATGTGATGCCCTATGTAGACATTTGTCTTGTACATGACAGACAACAAGGCCTCAGCCTCCCTTCTGAACACACAGGCCGGGAACGAATGGATACAAAAGACCAACAATTCACCTTCACTACAAACTCGGCTTTCTACCGGAAGATGGCCGTCCTGTTACTCAATGTTCCTGCAACTTCCCTCAGATTCTATATCTGCCTTTTCATACGTAGTTATGGACAGTTATAATAATTGAGGTATTTCAGTACGGTTTATGAGGTCACACAATGTTGACTCCGTTCAATGAATTTAGCATTACATTGAACATATCTCATGTATTTCGTCTGACAGTAATCGTTTAGCACTTTATCTAAAATAAATACATGAAGTCTCTCATGGCTGCTAATAAAAATATGAAGTCTACCCTCGTTCACATAGACCTTCAGCACACGTCATGTTGTGTCAGTGACAAAATCACATTACCACTATGGGGTGTAAAAACTGTAGTCATCTTATCACTGTTGAGCGGTGGTCGTTTTTCTTTATGAGCAAAAGTAGTCAATAGAGTTCCGGAAGTAGAACGGGGCACCTTGCTAATCCATCTCCATGGACAATGAGGGAACTGTACCAGGGAGGTGGATGACCCTACTTGGTGGATGACCCTACTTGGTGGATGACCCTACTTGGTGGATGGCCCTACTTGGTGGATGGCCCTACTTGGTGGATGGCCCTACTTGGTGGATGGCCCTACTTGGTGGATGACCCTACTTGGTGGATGGCCCTACTTGGTGGATGGCCCTACTTGGTGGATGGCCCTACTTGGTGGATGGCCCTACTTGGTGGATGGCCCTACTTGGTGGATGACCCTACTGGGGGGGGGGGGGGGGGGGTAGAGATTGAGAACACATCATCGTGGTGGTGGATAGATCTAGAGATGGTAAAATATGGAAGCAGGTTTCATCCTTAGTGATCAAAATACAGTAAGAGAGCTGGTATGTTGGGCAAACTCCTTCATAAACTAGACCTAGGTTCTGTGACAGGACCGAGATAATAGCTAGATTCCTACACTATATGGTCAAAAGTATGTGGACCCCCTCCAATGATGAAGGTCAGGTGTCTCCAGTGAAGAGTCCTGGTAATCTTCCATCATACAAAGACAATTGTGTTCTTCCAACTTTGTGGTAACAGTTTGGCAAGGACCCTTTTCTTTTCCAGCATGATTGTGCCCCCCGTGTCCAAAGCCAGCTCCATAAAGACATGGTATGACCAGTTTGGTGTGGCGGAATTTTAGTGTCCTGTACAGAGCCCTGACCCCAACCCTACCAAACACCTTTGTGTCGGTGCGTCTATAAGGGCACATGGGTGCCCTCTCTCCAGCCACCAGCCATGCATTGCATGAATCTATCCACGGCCACTGCTGCCACCCCCTATTCAGGCACCTGGCCCCTTTTTGGGCACAGGGAGCCTGAATTAAAGTGGTATGGGGTGTTTTTGTAGCACCTGATTAGAGGCATAGGCTCTAATAGGCGTTACAAAAGTTAAACAGCGGGCGCCATGCTTGGCGCTCGCAGTTTACCCAGCTGTGTTAGAAAAGCAAATGAATATTTTGCTTTCCTAACACTGAACCGCCTCTCCGCCAATCAGGTGCTCTGTTACCCGTCACCTGATTGGCTGAAACGTCAGGCAATGCGATTGGACGCCTATCAGGCGTCCAATCGTATGAGAGGACAGGAGAAGAAGACATCGAAGACATCACTCGTTGCCCGTCGCCGTCACCCGCTACCCCACTGAGACAGGGTAAGTGCCAGGCAGACCGCGGGTAGGGGGCACAGTGGAATTGTTTGATGGCACAGTGAGGCTGCAATTGATGGGGGTTTTTTTTCTGAATGTTTCAGTTTGCCTGCACCCACCCCCAAATATTTTGAGCACCAGCCACCACTGCTGGTACCCCAATTGTGACCAAGGGCTTTTTCTCGGTGCCCAATGTGTGGCACACAAACCAGGTCATCTCATGCAAAATAAGTATCTGACCTTACAAATGGGCACAACTTCCCACAAACACCCTCCAAAATCTTGTGGAATGTTTTCCCAGAAGAGTGGAGGACAATATAGTCACACAGTGGAGCAACTCTATAAAGACATGGGGTGACTAGTTTGGGGTGGAGGAACTCAAGTTTCCTGCACAGAACCCCGACCTCATTCCTAAGGAACATCTTTGGGTTAAATCGTGAACCAGGCTTATTTTTGGTGCCCAAAATGAGGCCCAATGGTGAGCCAGGTCTTCCCATCCAACATCAGCACCTGACCCCACAAATGGGCACAAATTTCCAAAGACACCCTCCAAAATCTCATAGAAAGTCTTCCCAGAAGAGAGGAGGATCGTATGGCCACAAAGATGGGCAACTCTATATTAATGGCCATGAGGAGAGGAGGGCAACTCTATAAAAGACGCAGTGTTACCGGTTTGGTGTGCAGGAACTCCAGTGTCCTGTACAGAGCCCTGACCTCATCCCTACTGAACACCTTTGGGACGAGTTGGAATGTTAATTGTGAGCCAGGTCTTTCTTTTTCTGTGCCCAATGTGAGGCCAAACACGTGAGCCAGATTGTCTTATTAAGTATCAGTACCTGACCTCACAAACAAGCCAGCTCCATAAAGACATGGTTTGTCCAGTTTAGTGTGTCGTAACTTAAGTGTCCTGCACAGAGCCCTGACCTCATCCCTACTGAACATCTTTGGGATGAATTGTGAGCTAGGTCTTTTTTTTTTTTGGTGCCCAAGGTGGGGCCTGGTCCACAAGTCATGTCTATATTTGGTGCCTAACATGAGGCCCGATGCGTGCTCTAGATCTTCTCATTGAAAATCAATAACGGACCTCACAAATGAGCATAAATTCCCACAGACACCCTTGAAAATCTTGCGGAAAGCCTTCCCAGAAGAGTGGCAACTGCTATATCCACAAGGGGGAATCCAAATTAATGGCCATGGAAGGGTGGGGAGCAACTCTATATTATTGGGTTTGGTTTTGGAATGGGATGTCCTATGTGTGATGGTGAGGGTGTACTCATTTTTGGCCATATAGTGTATTTCTGGGGCAACCTTGGGTAGTGTCCTGTTTGTGGGCCAATGTAGATAACCTTGGGTAGCTGGCCATTTTCTCCATGGATGTTATTATCAGTTTATACTATAGGGCCAGAGAACTGTACATGGATGGAAAATCCATCCCGACGTTAGGATAGACCTCAGGGGGACGCGTAGTAGGTTCTCCTTGTAACCAGAACATCGTGTAGTCGCAGTGACTGGTTGGCCACCCGCTTACATTGTATGCGAACGTAGAGGACGAGGAATCCTCTCCTCATGCTGGACAGAGGTGGGACGACCAATAGCGAGACTCTCCATGGACGTAGTTGGGACAAGCTCATCTCACCCATAGAATCCTGATAGAACATTGGTGGGGAAGGTGACTTGTCTACATGACAATCGTCTCAAAAGGAACATCAGATTTATTTTTTATTTTTTGTGTTGTAAATATAAAACTTGTTTGGAAATAAGTTCTGTAAATAAAAAATAAATAAAAAAAACACATTCAAGAGTCTTTTCTTCTTGTCCCCAAAACCTTCTCTTCATAACCTTCCAAATCAACGTACCAGAGGCATCCGTACCGGCTTCCGTTCTGTAGCTCCTGGGATTGGCCATGCTGGGGCACTTCCTCAAGGAATGGCCAAGTTCACCTTTACAGTTCTCACTTATAAGAAGTTCTCCACCCGCCGCGTACCAGTAACCACGCCGCACCCTCAGCCGCTATTCCACATCCATGAAGCTCCCCGTCCAGCAAATAGGACACTGCTGGGAATACCACATTCCAGAATCCAGGCCAAGGGATGCCTTTTTTTTTGGTCAAGCTCCGTGCAGACGTCGAGGAAATGGCAACTAAAAGGAGCAGAAAGGTGGTGTGTGGGGGGTGGTAAATCCGGCCCGGGCTCCGATACTGTTGCAGCAATTGCAGATTAAAACCACAAAAGGTCATTTCTACAATAGAAGGACACGAGTGCCTTGGAAGCGAATTCCGTCTCCCGTGTTTTCCTGGAATGTGAGGGACACGGAGGACAGAGCCGGAGGTGAAAGTACTGAGCATAATCCTCTGCGTGCGGGAAATCAGGTCAGAGCCGGTTTAATACAGAACATGGACAGCTGGACGGGGATGGTCACCTTCTGGTCAGCGTGAGGTCATCAACGTCCTCCAGGAAGGGCCACCCCACCCATAGACAGGGGTCCATATTCTCCCCCCCCCCCCAAGAGACCACCCCACCTATAGACAGGGGTCCATATTCTCCCCCCCCCAAAGAGACCACCCCACCTATAGATAGGGATCCATATTCTTCCCCCACCCCGAGACCACCCCACCCATAGACAGGAGTCCATATTCTTCCTCCGCCCCGCCCCCCAAGAGACCACCCCACCCATAGATAGGGATCCATATTCTTCCCCCACCCCAAGACCACCCCACCCATAGACAGGAGTCCATATTCTTCCTCCGCGCCCCCCCCCCCCCCCCCCCCAAGAGACCACCCCACCTATAGATAGGGATCCATATTCTTCCCCCACCCCCCAGAGACCACCCCACCTATAGATGGGGATCCATATTCTTCCCCCACCCCGAGACCACCCCACCCATAGACAGGAGTCCATATTCTTCCTCCGCCCCGCCCCCCAAGAGACCACCCCACCCATAGATAGGGATCCATATTCTTCCCCCACCCCAAGACCACCCCACCCATAGACAGGAGTCCATATTCTTCCTCCGCGCCCCCCCCCCCCCCAAGAGACCACCCCACCTATAGATAGGGATCCATATTCTTCCCCCACCCCCCCAGAGACCACCCCACCTATAGATGGGGATCCATATTCTTCCCCCACCCCGAGACCACCCCACCCATAGACAGGAGTCCATATTCTTCCTCCGCCCCCCCCATAGACAGGAGTCCATATTCTTCCTCCGCCCCCCCCCCCCCAAGAGACCACCCCACCCATAGACAGGAGTCCATATTCTTCCTCCGCCCCCCCCCCCATAGACAGGGGTCCATATTCTTCCTCCGCCCCCCCCCCCCATAGACAGGGGTCCATATTCTCCCCCCCCCAAAGAGACCACCCCACCTATAGATAGGGATCCATATTCTTCCCCCACCCCAAGACCACCCCACCCATAGACAGGAGTCCATATTCTTCCTCCGCGCCCCGCGCCCCCCCCCCCCCCAAGAGACCACCCCACCTATAGATAGGGATCCATATTCTTCCCCCACCCCCCCAGAGACCACCCCACCTATAGATGGGGATCCATATTCTTCCCCCACCCCGAGACCACCCCACCCATAGACAGGAGTCCATATTCTTCCTCCGCCCCCCCCATAGACAGGAGTCCATATTCTTCCTCCGCCCCCCCCCCCAAGAGACCACCCCACCCATAGACAGGAGTCCATATTCTTCCTCCGCCCCCCCCCCCCATAGACAGGGGTCCATATTCTTCCTCCGCCCCCCCCCCCCCCATAGACAGGAGTCCATAGTCTTCCTCCGCCCCCCCAAGAGACCACCCCACCCATAGACAGGAGTCCATATTCTTCCTCCGCCCCCCCCATAGACAGGGGTCCATATTCTTCCTCCGCCCCCCACCCATAGACAGGGGTCCATATTCTTCCTCCGCCCCCCCCCCCCCCAAGAGACCACCCCCACCTATAGATAGGGATCCATATTCTTCCCCCACCCTGAGACCACCCCACCCATAGACAGGAGTCCATATTCTTCCTCCGCCCCGCCCCCCAAGAGACCACCCCACCCATAGATAGGGATCCATATTCTTCCCCCACCCCAAGACCACCCCACCCATAGACAGGAGTCCATATTCTTCCTCCGCGCCCCCCCCCCCCCCCCCCCAAGAGACCACCCCACCTATAGATAGGGATCCATATTCTTCCCCCACCCCCCCAGAGACCACCCCACCTATAGATGGGGATCCATATTCTTCCCCCACCCCGAGACCACCCCACCCATAGACAGGAGTCCATATTCTTCCTCCGCCCCCCCCATAGACAGGAGTCCATATTCTTCCTCCGCCCCCCCCATAGACAGGAGTCCATATTCTTCCTCCGCCCCCCCCATAGACAGGAGTCCATATTCTTCCTCCGCCCCCCCCCCCCCCAAGAGACCACCCCACCCATAGACAGGAGTCCATATTCTTCCTCCGCCCCCCCCCCCCCCATAGACAGGGGTCCATATTCTTCCTCCGCCCCCCCCCCCCCATAGACAGGAGTCCATAGTCTTCCTCCGCCCCCCCCAAGAGACCACCCCACCCATAGACAGGAGTCCATATTCTTCCTCCGCGCCCCCCATAGACAGGGGTCCATATTCTTCCTCGGCCCCCCCCCCCCATAGACAGGGGTCCATATTCTTCCTCCGCCCCCCCCCATAGACAGGGGTCCATATTCTTCCTCCGCCCCCCCCCAAGAGACCACCCCCACCTATAGATAGGGATCCATATTCTTCCCCCACCCTGAGACCACCCCACCCATAGACAGGAGTCCATATTCTTCCTCCGCCCCGCCCCCCCCCAAGAGACCACCACACCTATATACAGGGGTCCATATTCTTCCCCCCCAAGAGACCACCCCACCCATAGACAGGAGTCCATATTCTTCCTCCGCCCCCCCCATAGACAGGGGTCCATATTCTTCCTCCGCCCCCCCCCCCCATAGACAGGAGTCCATAGTCTTCCTCCGCCCCCCCCAAGAGACCACCCCACCTATAGATAGGGATCCATATTCTTCCCCCACCCTGAGACCACCCCACCCATAGACAGGAGTCCATATTCTTCCTCCGCCCCCCCCCCCAAGAGACCACCCCCACCTATAGATAGGGATCCATATTCTTCCCCCACCCTGAGACCACCCCACCCATAGACAGGAGTCCATATTCTTCCTCCGCCCCGCCCCCCCCCCCCCCCCCCAAGAGACCACCCCACCTATATACAGGGGTCCATATTCTTCCCCCCCCCCCCCCCCCCCCCAAGAGACCACCCCACCCATAGACAGGAGTCCATATTCTTCCTCTGCCCCCCCCCCCCCCCCCCCAAGAGACCACCCCACCCATAGACAGGAGTCCATATTCTTCCTCTGCCCCCCCCCCCCCCCCCCCAAGAGACCACCCCACCTATAGATAGGGATCCATATTCTTCCCCACCCCGAGACCACCCCACCCATAGACAGGGGTCCATATTCTTCCTCCGCCTCCCCCCCAAGAGACCACCCCACCCATAGACAGGGGTCCATATTCTTCCTCCGCCCCCCCCCCCCCCCAAGAGACCACCCCACCCATAGACAGGGGTCCATATTCTTCCTCCGCCCCCCCCCCCCCCAAGAGACCACCCCACCCATAGACAGGGGTCCATATTCTTCCTCCGCCCCCCCCCCCCCCCAAGAGACCACCCCACCTATAGACAGGGGTCCATATTCTTCCCCCAAAAGACCACCCCACCCATAGATAGGGGCATCAGGGGCCGCACAGGCAGTCCTAGAGGGCGTCAGGGGCCATGGAGCGCACTGCAGGCACTGGGCCGCACAGGACATCCAGTAAAGCACTAGGACACAGGAAGTTTGAGTGCTTTGGGGGCCACAGCAGCCATGATGCTCCCCGGTGCCATGTCAGCTGTATATACACACTGACCCGCCCGGCTGGTCAGGTGAAGAGAAGGAAGGATTGGCCACACACAGCCCCATCACCATGTCACTGGCCGCCAGGCAGGCAAGGAGACTACCACTGCTGAAAACACTCCTCTCTTGGCAGTGTGGGGGGCAGCCCTTCTCTTGGCAGTGTGCATCTTAGCGGGCAGCCCTTTTAAACAGACGCCCGTCCATCCAGTTCTGTATTCACACTCCGCCAGTCTCTGCACAGCAGCACTTAGACTGGGGGAGGGTCAGCACTGCAGGAGGAGAGACCAGAGTGACAGGTGAGCTGCTACTGTGTTGAAAAGTGCGGCACCTGGAGAGAGGGTGAACTTCATCTGCGAGCCACTGGTCATTCACCATCCAATCCCAACCCTCAGCAAGCTGTGCACCTTTTACTGCAGTGAGAAGTAAATGGTCAGGACCTGACTGTGCTCTAAGTCAGGGGTGCCTTCTTCACAGAATCATCTCACCCAAGTTTG
This sequence comes from Lithobates pipiens, assembly GCF_037356315.1. Taxonomy (NCBI): domain Eukaryota; kingdom Metazoa; phylum Chordata; class Amphibia; order Anura; family Ranidae; genus Lithobates; species Lithobates pipiens. Next base: position 26,951,998 of record NW_027507791.1, read on the forward strand.
TATTTAGTGGTTTGAAATGGCAGTTTTGCAGAGATTGACTCTCCGTACTTCCAGAGTGTGAAGACGATGGTCACCGTACCGTGTACAGGAGGGTGGGGCTGCCCTGGGTAGAGGGGGGCATGCTGGGACTTGTAGTTTGTAGAATTTGGAGTGGGTGGTAGGACAGATGCTGGGGGGGTGGGGAATGGGGCGCTCAAATTACCCCTAATCTCTGGCCCGGTGATGGGTGGGGGAAGTGTGCGCTCAGATTACTCCCAATCTCTGGCCCAGTGATGGGTGGGGGTGTGCGCTCAAATTACCCCTAATCTCCGGCCCGGTAATGGGTGGGGGGGGTGTGCGCTCAAATTACCCCTACTCTCTGGCCCGGTGATGGGTGGGGGGGTGCGCTAATCTCCAGCCCGGTGATGGGTGTGGGGGGGGGGGGGGGGTGGGCGCTCAGATTACCCCTAATCTCCAGCCCGGTGATGGGTGGGGGGGGTGGGCGCTCAGATTACCCCTACTCTCCAGCCCGGTGATGGGTGGGCGCTCAGATTACCCCTAATCTCCGGCCTGGTGATGGGTGGGGGGGGTGGGGCGCTCAGATTACCCCTAATCTCTGGCCCGGTGATGGGTGGGGGGTGGGGCGCTCAGATTACCCCTAATCTCTGGCCCGGTGATGGGTGGGGGGGGGGGGGTGGGGGTGTGCGCTCAGATTACCCCTAATCTCTGGCCCGGTGATGGGTGGGGGTGTGCCTTCAGATTACCCCTAATCTCCGGCCCGGTGATGGGTGGGGGTGTGCGCTCAGATTACCCCTAATCTCCGGCCCAGTGATGGGTGGGCGCTCAGATTACCCCTAATCTCCGGCCCAGTGATGGGTGGGCGCTCAGATTACCCCTAATCTCCGGCCCAGTGATGGGTGGGCGCTCAGATTACCCCTAATCTCCGGCCCGGTGATGGGTGGGCGCTCAGATTACCCCTAATCTCCGGCCCGGTGATGGGTGGGCGCTCAGATTACCCCTAATCTCCGGCCCGGTGATGGGTGGGGGTGTGCGGTCAGATTACCCCTAATCTCCGGCCCGGTGATGGGTGGGGTGGGGTGGGGTGGGGGTGTGCGGTCAGATTACCCCTAATCTCCGGCCCGGTGATGGGTGGGGGGCCGCCATGTTCCCAGCCGTTTCTCTCTGAACATAAAGAGATTAGCGAGGGCCCGGAATGAGGCCGCCGGGTGAACAACTTCCCCCATCATTAGCCCCGGATTGGATTACGCCGGGCGCCCCCATCTCCGCTTTATCACTCCGTAAACCCATTTAAAGAGCACTGCGGACAGATGGCGGCTAAGCCCATTTTCCTGTCAGCTCGCCATCGCCCCCTCTGTGCGGCGGGAAGTACAGGCGGCTTATTGGCCAATAATCCGTTAAGGGATAAATCCTCAATCATCGGCAACCCTTCTCCGTCCAGCTGCCGCTGCGTCCGGGGGAGGGGGCGGGTACAACGTCACCAGACAAGGAAGAGAGACACACACAACGGATAAAGCTTTGGGAAACATTTAATGACAAGATCACCCTGGAAACGTTACATGTGGAGTGCTAGCTCTGTGGGTCAGCCGCGTCTGTCTGGGACGTCGCTCTAACGACACTTTGACCACCTGCATGATGTTGGTGTAGCCGGATCCGGGTCTCCAGCCGGTCAGGATGATGACGATGTCGTCCTTGTGGAGGAAACCGCGAACTTTCCCTGTCATATACAATGTATCCATCATCATCACCACCATCATCACCATCATCCCGATTGTTATTACCGAATATATAAACTGTATAATTAATAATGTCATCACTAATAATCATCACTATTAGAATGGTGATACTAGAAATAGTGATATTGGCAATTATTATTAATAAATAATATTACTAAGGAATAATCATACCAACAGTAGAAATAAAATTTATATATTTTTTTATTTCTACTGTTAGTTTTATTACTATTGTTGGTAGTATTATTCCCTACTACTACTACATAATTTTTACTACCGTGTTAGGAATAATCATACAAAGTAGTAGTAAGGAATAATACTACCAACAGTAGTAATAAAACTATATTATTTTTATTACTACTGTTGGTATGATTATTCAGTAGTAATTAATAATAACACTAATATTATGATTATTCCTATTAGTAATTTTAGCAAAATAATATTAGTATAATAATATTTGCTAATACACTAATCATAATAGTAGAATTATTATTATTATTTATTTTTGCTAATATCACTAATAATCATAATAGTAGTGATAATACAATTATTAATGATTATTAGTGATATTAGCAGATATTATACTAATAAATAGGAATAATCATAATAGTGTTATTACTAATATTACTACTGAATAATCATACCAACAGTAGTAATAAAA
>NW_027507791.1:26959588-27000353 GCF_037356315.1 Lithobates pipiens
CTCTCCAGAACTGTAACCCCCCCCCCCCCAATTCCTAACGCAGGTGGAGTCACTGTGGTCCTCCCAGCATGCACTCCACCTGCCGACGGCTGGTTCTCCCCCAGCAGCAGAGGGCGCCCCTCCTCCGCATGGATGCCAGAAAGCTCAGGCGCCCCATGCCACCCAGACTGTAAATGACCAGGAAGACTGTAATAAGCCGGGCGGCCATTCTACGAGTGTCTCCTCCCACCGGCGGCCATGTTGTCAGAGCTCTTCTCTCTCATTGGAGGAGCTCAGAGCGGCTGAGATGAATGAACTCAATAATAAAGTATTTTTCATTTATTCTCCGACTCCGAGAATTCTTACTGTGCGAGTCACATGACCGGGGAAGGGGCACACTGTGCGCATGCTGATGTGTAGTCTGTGAATGGAGCCCCATATATGGGGAGCTGCATTGTGATTGGTCGATCTGCAGCCTCTTCTCTGGGACTATACAGACCCGGGAACTCAGCACAGGGATGGTGAGAACCCCTCATAATGGGCACAGCGGGGTGTACAGACCCGGGAACTCAGCACAGGGATGGTGAGAGCCCCTCATAATGGGCACAGGGATGGTGGGAACCCCTCATAATGGGCACAGGGATGGTGGGAACCCCTCATAATGGGCACAGGGATGGTGGGAACCCCTCATAATGGGCACAGGGATGGTGGGAACCCCTCATAATGGGCACAGCGGGTGTACAGACCCGGGAACTCGGCACAGGGATGGTGGAGCCCCTCATAATGGGCACAGCGGGTGTACAGACCCGGGAACTCAGCACAGGGATGGTGGGAACCCCTCATAATGGGCACAGCGGGTGTACAGACCCGGGAACTCAGCACAGGGATGGTGGGAACCCCTCATAATGGGCACAGCGGGTTACAGACCTGGGAACTCAGCACAGGGATGGTGGGAACCCCTCATAATGGGCACAGCGGGTGTACAGACCCGGGAACTCGGCACAGGGGTGGTGGGAACCCCTCATAATGGCACAGCGGGTGTACAGACCCGGGAACTCGGCACAGGGGTGGTGGGAACCCCTCATAATGGGCACAGCGGGTTACAGACCTGGGAACTCAGCACAGGGATGGTGGGAACCCCTCATAATGGGCACAGCGGGTGTACAGACCCGGGAACTCGGCACAGGGGTGGTGGGAACCCCTCATAATGGGCACAGCGGGTGTACAGACCCGGGAACTCGGCACAGGGATGGTGGGAACCCCTCATAATGGGCACAGCGGGCGTACAGACCCGGGAACTCGGCACAGGGATGGTGGGAACCCCTCATAATGGGCACAGGGATGGTGGGAACCCCTCATAATGGGCACAGGGATGGTGGGAACCCCTCATAATGGGCACAGGGATGGTGGGAACCCCTCATAATGGGCACAGGGATGGTGGGAAACTGCCATTCCTCTCCTTGACAGCGAGGTGAGAGGTTGCTAGTTCCTTTGCTCCTGTGCTTCCAGAGACCAGGGGTTAGAGTTACTCCTCTGCCCCAGGAAGGATGCTGGATCCTGGGGAGGACCCTGGCGGGGGCCCCCTGGATAGGCCTCAACCTGCGGAAGATTCTGGGCCTGGCCCAAGGAAGGATGAATCTCTGCCTTCCTTTAGACGGAGGATTGTGGAAACGCTGAAGCGGATTGAGAAGGAAGAGGAGAAGTTGGGAGCTTTGAAAGCTGAATTTAAAAAGAAAAAGCAGTTTTGTGCCAAAGTCTTCAGTAAGAAGAGACCGGCTCTGAGGCCTGAATTGAAGGACCTGGAACAAGCTCTGCGGAAGCAGAAGGAATTGGTGAGTTCTCTGAAGGAGAATAGTGGAGCTTTTAAAGAAAAATATAAAAATGAGGAGCGATTTAATCAAATGAGGAAAGGAGCCTCTTCCTGCATGGAGAGCGAGGAGATGGAAGCAGAGAGTGAGAAAGTGGGCCCGGAGGATGAGCCCAGCTGTTCAACATCTCAGACACCTGCTGAGCCCTCAATGGCGGAGGCCTCTGTCCCCTTCCCTCCCCAGCAATGTGGAACATCCGTGCAGGAGGTTGAAGGTTCTGACATGTTGGATTTGATCAACAAACTGGAGTCCAGTCCAGATTCAGCTCCCCAGGAAGGTGAGGAGGAGAAGATGGACACCATTCCCAGCCCTGTGGAGGAAAGACCTGTGGAGAGAGCAGCTGCAGGTACTGTGTGTGTGCAGGATGGTGGGATCTTTAATAACAATGGGCCTGCTGAGGGTTGTGGTACTGCAGACAGTCAGCCCAGACCCATAGACAATGTACAGCAAGCAATAACATCTGCTAATAACTGTCAGCTTCAGTCTGCAGAGAGGTCCATGGACAATACAGTGACTTTGCCTGGACCAGGCACAGCGGCTGTTCCTGTGAATGGTGGAGGAGATGCTGGGAGCAGTAGTACTACAGCTCTCCAGGAGTCTGCAGCAGCCAAGACTGTGATGGCTCCCAGGATTGAAGCTGAGTGTTCGGGGGAGGGGGTGGGTCCTGCTAATCAGAAGACTGCTATCCCAGCTGATTCAGACTCTCTGCCAGCAGGTTTGAATGTATCTGAGGACAAGACTGCAAAAGCTGGAAGAAAAACTTATGCTGGTGTTGCTGCCACAGGATCTGGGAAGGGGGAACAAGCAGGGAGGGAACATGGGGACTTTCTATCTTTCTCCCTGTTTAAAAGGAGGAATGTTGTACAATTGAAATGGGAAGGTGATGGAAACCCCCCACATAGGAGGACAGTGGTGGATAAAATCCTGCAGATGGGGTTTAGGCCTGCGGATATCTTCGCCCTGATCAGTCCGGCAGGTTCCTATGAATATGATTTGTCCTTTATCCGTCCCGAGTCTTTGGACATATTTTGGGAGAAGTTTGAACACGTGTGTAGGGGCCTGCCGGACTGGAAAGGGCTCATCCCCAAACTTATTTCCCGCCAGCCCCTCATTAAAATGGTGACAATACTTGTGCGCAATGAGTCCATACCCCAAGGGGATCTGACTGTATGGTTGAGGAGGTATGGGGACGTCCTGAGCCCCCTGAGAAAGATTTTGGACGATCGGGGAATATGGACAGGGGGATGGTCTGTGCAGCTGAAACTAAAGGTTATTGATAATGTTGTCCAGCATCTGCCATCCTCAGCTTTCCTGGGGAGGGACAGGCTGACCATCTTCTACCCGGGCCAGCCAAAGCTCTGCAATAAATGTGGAGATAAAGGGCATCTTGCATCCTCCTGTCCAGTGATGAAGTGCTCTCTGTGTCAGGGTATAGGACATTTGGCAAAGGATTGTAATATTATAAGGTGTAATCTGTGCAATGCAGTGGGACATCCTTATAGTCAGTGTCCTGAGGCAATGCACAACAAGCCGGAGCTCATGAGAGAGTTCTTCCGTCTGGACATGGAGGATGCACAGAGCTCATCAGCTGGAGGGCCTGTGATTCCATCGGAGTCTGTGCCCATACCCAATGTGTCTCCCCAGTCTGTGCCAATACCCAATGTGTCTCCCCAGTCTGTGCCAATACCCAATGTGTCTGTGTCTCCCCAGTCTGTGCCCATACCCAATGGGTCTGTGTCTCCCCAGTCTGTGGTTCCCCAGTCTGTGCCAGTACCCAATGTGTCTGTGTCCTCCCAGCCTGTATGTAAAGTTTCAGTTGCCAAGAATGTGTCCAATCCTTCTGTGTCCAATCCTTCTGTGTCCAATCCTTCTGTGTCTTCTAAAATTGCAGAGGCAGCAAGAGGTGCTGAGGCTGGTGCATCAGGTGTGGTGCCAGTCCCCCTCCCCCGACGCTGCAGGGTTCCTATTGCAGATCGTGGGGGCCAGAGGAGTGGGGAAAATAGTGGGGAGGCTGGTCTGGTGGTAGATAAGGGAAGGGAGAGTGGGGGGGAGGGGGTTGAAGGGGAGGATAGGTGTGGGGAGGCTGGTTGTGGTTTATCCAAAGATGATATGGAGTGGTTGGAGGATAGGAGGAGGAGGGGCAAAAGAAGGAAAAAAAGGGGTTCAGTTCCCTTAAATCCTGTAGTTTTGCCTTTGGAAAATAAGTTTAAGGTCCTGTCGGATGATGATGATGATGAGTGGGACTCGTTCAGTTCAGCGTCCTCTATGGACGATGAGTGCCAGGGCGCAACAAAGCGTGCTGGTTCTCCAGGGAGAGGGAGTAGTCGGGCTAAGAAACGTCTGCCTCAATTACCCTAATGGCAGTTCCCACTCCGTTAAAAGTGGCAACCATTAATGTTGCCAGCTTGAGATCAGTAAGCGCTCGTCATATGGCCTTATTTTTGCTCAGCGAGTTTGATGCTGACATTTTGTTTTTACAAGAGACCCATCTGAGTAGTCTGGCTGATATACATCTGGCAAAGAAGGAGTGGAGACGTGGTCCCTCATTTTGGTCTCTTGCGGCCGAGCCTTACAGCGGGGTTGCAGTCCTTTTTTCTGGTATGGTAACGTGCCGGCGGGTAATTGAGGTAGAGATTGGGAGATGCATGGTCTTGGACGTCTCTGTAAGGGGGCAGGACTTGCGCCTGATTAACATCTATGGTCCCCAGACGAAGTGGGACAGGAAATGCCTCTTTACAAAGATTAAGCCTTTTCTTTTTACGGCCCAGCAGGTTATCTTTGGAGGTGATTTCAACACCATTACTAGGTCTAAAGACAGGAGAGGTTTCAGAGATAAGCTGGGCTATGACACCCTTTTTCTCAATGCGATAGTTAGGGAAGCAGGTCTGGTAGATGCGCACATTAAGCGTTGCCCAGACAGCACGGGGTTCACTTTTCAGAGAGGTAGTAGTCAGAGTAGGATAGATAGGTTTTTTTTAAAGGGAGACTCTGCTTTTTCGGCACCTGTGTGCCGGGCAGTGGAGTTTTCTGATCACTGTATTCTATCTGTGACTCTGAATGCCTCAGACATGCCACCTAGGGGGAGGGGTATCTGGAGATTGAATTCGGCCCTCCTGGAAGACGAGAGAGTAAGACAATCCTTTGAGGACTTTTTTCAAGCACAGGTAACGATCCTAGACTTTTGCAACAGCAAGTCAGAATGGTGGGAGCTTGTAAAACAGCGGACTGTTAGGCTTTTCAAGGCCATAGGAAGAAAGAAGCAGCAAGATAAGTATATCACCTACCAGCGTTTGCGGAGGAAACTTGACCGCCTTGTTTCGAATGGAGGAGATTCTGGGGCGATCTCTGAGGTGAAGCTCCTCCTTAGGAGACATGAATATGACCGGCACGCCTCTTTGGTTCAGGAGAGGGATTACGGGAAATACCATTCGCCTGACCCTTACCAGAACTGTAAACAGAGCGTAGCAGTTAAGACGGTCCATGGCCTGAAGGACAGTACGGGCTCTCTGACGAAGTCTAGGTCAGGGATCCTGGAGGTTGTCAGGTCATACTATGCCGATCTCCTGGGAGGAAGGAACCTTGATCGGACAAGGATGTTGGGTTTTTTGGACTCTACACCAGGACTGGAAAGTAATGTTCCTTTGATGAATTTGACAGATGAAATCACTGCAGATGAGGTAGTCCAGGCTATTGATAAACTGGCCATCAAGAAAACGCCAGGGCCAGATGGGTTGACAGCTGAGTTTTATAAATGTTTTAAGACGATCCTGGCTCCCTACCTTGCGGAGGTTTTTAATGGCTGTTTGTATGAGGGTTCTCTCCCTCCCTCCATGAGGCAATCTGCAGTGATCCTTCTGTCAAAGGGTAAAGATCCTTCGACGATTGAGAATTGGCGCCCCATTAGCCTTCTTAATGTCGATAGAAAGATACTGGCAAAGATTTTTTTCTGGCGATTATCACCAGTGGCAGGCAGTTTGTTATCCCACCACCAGCACTGTTCGGTCCAAGGTAGAAGCACTTTCTCAGCAGTGTTAGCCGTCCGGGAGGCCTTGGAGCGTTGTAGGGCTGCTGGTTGGGGTAAATTTTTGCTGACATTGGATCAGGCTAAGGCCTTTGATCGGGTTAATCATGAGTACTTATGGCTCCTTCTTGGCAGATATGGCCTGGAGGGGGGTTTCATTGATTGGCTTAAGATCTTGTACAAAGGGGCTGAAAGCTTTCCGCTAGTTAATGGTTGGGTCGGGCAGCCCTTTGTGGTTGGCTCGGGTGTGCGTCAGGGGTGCCCATTGAGTCCTCTGTTATATGCATTTGCAATTGACCCCTTCATCAGAAGGCTGGAGAATGGGCCATTGTGTGGGGTACCTTTGGGCATCGCTGGTGAGCCTCCTTTGAAGGTTGTGGCCTATGCTGATGATGTTTCTGTTTTTGTCTCTGGGACTGGGGAGGCGCAGGAGGTGGTCTCAGTGATAACACGGTATTCAGAGGCATCAGGTTCAAAGGTCAACCAGGACAAGTGTGAAGCTTTCTGGATGGGCGTGGAAGGTGAGAGCTTTGTTCTCCCGGATGACTTCCCGGAGCCCCAGCAAAAAATTAGAGTTCTAGGCATTGAATTTGGCCCAGGTGACTATGGTCATGCAAATTGGGTGAACAGGCTGGAGAATGCCGATGCCAAGGTGGCAAGCTGGAAAGGTTGGCAGCTTTCCTTGAGGGAAAAGGTTGATCTGATCAAGACTTACCTGATTCCGATTTTTCTATATGTCAGTTTTGTTTGCGTTTTGCCAGCTTCTCTCTATACCAGGGTCTATACTTGTTTCTTCCAGCTGTTATGGGGGAACAGAATAAACCTTGTCAAAAGGAATGTGACTTACCTTTCTAGGCGGGAGGGTGGTCTAGGGATGATCAACCCTGTAGTCTTTTTCTCTCTGATGTTTGTGAAGTACAATCTTGGTAACATGTTGGCAGAGAGACCGCCTGGGTGGGTTGGTATTTTCCAGTCCTGGTTTAGGCCCTTTCTGCGAGACTGGGAAAATGGTGGGCCAGTGAAAAGCCTGAGGGTCAAGCATGATAAGCTCCCGGCTTATGTTGCCCCGTGTTTGAAAATGCTTCGGCAGTGGCAAGTAACGGCAGGAGAAGTCAGATCTCTTCCAAGGAAACTTCTTGAGAAGCGGATCATGAGCTCTGTTTTTTGCGAGCCACTGGCCCTGAGGGATTGCCCAAGCCTGGTTTTGGGGGTGGGTTTGCGGTTGATTAATTTGGAGAGAATCCCAATGAAGTTTAGGGATCAGGCTTGGCTTGCCTTTCATGGAAAACTATATGTGAAGGGCAACTTGAAGTTTCTTTCCATGAGTGATCGGGGCTGCCCGAGAGTGGAGTGTGGAGGAGTGGTGGAGTCCATGGATCACTTTCTACTTCAGTGCCCTTTTAATATAGAGGTGTACAAGAGGGTGGGGAGGGCTCTGAGTATACCCTTCCTCCCCCATATGAGTTATGCAGAGTGGGTGTATGGGGCTTTCCAGACTCGTCGGGATTATGATTTGGAAACACTTTTTTTAGTTAGTTTAGTAGTCCGTTATTTCACGTGGAGCGCACGGTGTCAGGTATCCTTACGGGGTAAAATCCTCCCTGTGGAAGTGGTGGTGGAGAACATTCTGGGTGAGGTTGGGAAGATTCGGGGTCTTGAGAAAGACGGGTGGCAGCAGGAGGCCTGGATAAAGGCGTGGAGGAATATCAGGGCTCTGTAGCTGCTGCCCGTTGATCTCGGGGTGTGCGGCTTTCTTTGTATTCTTCTTTCACTCCCTTAGATTTTCAGATCCAATATAATTTTGATAAAAGGCTCCATGCATGGTGACGGTGATGTTCCTTAGTCTGGCTCTCCCATAGGGATTATGTAATGCGCAATTTGTTTTGCACTGTTTATTTTGTTCTTGTTCTTTCTGGTTTGTATAGTCATATTCAATTATTTTGTAAATATGTTTTATTTATTTATTATGGTTTTATTGTATATAAGTTGTTGTTTGTAAGATTTTCAATAAACAAAATTAACCCCTCATAATGGGCACAGCGGGTGTACAGACCCGGGAACTCGGCACAGGGATGGTGGGAGCCCCTCATAATGGGCACAGCGGGTGTACAGACCCGGGAACTCGGCACAGGGATGGTGGGAACCCCTCATAATGGGCACAGCGGGTGTACAGACCCGGGAACTCGGCACAGGGGTGGTGGGAACCCCTCATAATGGGCACAGCGGGTTACAGACCTGGGAACTCAGCACAGGGATGGTGGGAACCCCTCATAATGGGCACAGCGGGTGTACAGACCCGGGAACTCGGCACAGGGGTGGTGGGAACCCCTCATAATGGGCACAGCGGGTTACAGACCTGGGAACTCAGCACAGGGATGGTGGGAACCCCTCATAATGGGCACAGCGGGTGTACAGACCCGGGAACTCGGCACAGGGGTGGTGGGAACCCCTCATAATGGGCACAGCGGGTGTACAGACCCGGGAACTCAGCACAGGGATGGTGGGAACCCCTCATAATGGGCACAGCGGGCGTACAGACCTGGGAACTCAGCACAGGGATGGTAGGAACCCCTCATAATGGGCACAGCGGGAGTACAGACCCGGGAACTCGGCACAGGGATGGTGGGAACCCCTCATAATGGGCACAGCGGGTGTACAGACCCGGGAACTCGGCACAGGGATGGTGGGAACTCCTCATAATGGGCACAGCGGGTGTACAGACCCGGGAACTCGGCACAGGGATGGTGGGAACCCCTCATAATGGGCACAGCGGGTGTACAGACCTGGGAACTCAGCACAGGGATGGTGGGAACCCCTTATAATGGGCACAGCGGGTGTACAGACCCGGGAACTCAGCACAGGGATGGTGGGAACCCCTCATAATGGGCACAGCGGGCGTACAGACCCGGGAACTCAGCACAGGGATGGTGGGAACCCCTCATAATGGGCACAGCGGGTGTACAGACCCGGGAACTCAGCACAGGGATGGTGGGAACCCCTCATAATGGGCACAGCGTGTGTAGAGACCCAGGAACTCGGCACAGGGATGGTGGGAACCCCTCATAATGGGCACAGGGGTGGGGAGAACCCCTCATAATGGGCACAGCGGGCGTACAGATCCGGGAATTCGGCACAGGGATGGAGGGAACCACTCATAATGGGCACAGCGGGCGTACAGACCCGAGAACTCAGCACAGGGATGGTGGGAACCCCTCATAATGGGCACAGCAAGTGTACAGACCCGGGAACTCAGCACAGGGATGGTGGGAACCCCTCATAATGGGCACAGCGGGTGTACAGACCCAGGAACTCAGCACAGGGATGGTGGGAACCCCTCATAATGGGCACAGCGGGTGTACAGACTCGGGAACTCGGCACAGGGATGGTGAGAACCCCTCATAATGGGCACAGCGGGTGTACAGACTCGGGAACTCAGCACAGGGATGGTGGGAACCCCTCATAATGGGCACAGCGGGTGTACAGACTCGGGAACTCGGCACAGGGATGGTGAGAACCCCTCATAATGGGCACAGCGGGTGTACAGACCCGGGAACTCAGCACAGGGATGGTGGGAAACTGCCATTCCTCTCCTTGACAGCGAGGTGAGAGGTTGCTAGTTCCTTTGCTCCTGTGCTTCCAGAGACCAGGGGTTAGAGTTACTCCTCTGCCCCAGGAAGGATGCTGGATCCTGGGGAGGACCCTGGCGGGGGCCCCCTGGATAGGCCTCAACCTGCGGAAGATTCTGGGCCTGGCCCAAGGAAGGATGAATCTCTGTCTGCCTTTAGACGGAGGATTGTGGAAACACTGAAGCGGATTGAGAAGGAAGAGGAGAAGTTGGGAGCTTTGAAAGCTGAATTTAAAAAGAAAAAGCAGTTTTGTGCCAAAGTCTTCAGTAAGAAGAGACCGGCTCTGAGGCCTGAATTGAAGGACCTGGAACAAGCTCTGCGGAAGCAGAAGGAATTGGTGAGTTCTCTGAAGGAGAATAGTGGAGCTTTTAAAGAAAAATATAAAAATGAGGAGCGATTTAATCAAATGAGGAAAGGAGCCTCTTCCTGCATGGAGAGCGAGGAGATGGAAGCAGAGAGTGAGAAAGTGGGCCCGGAGGATGAGCCCAGCTCTTCAACATCTCAGACACCTGCTGAACCCTCAATGGCGGAGGCCTCTGTCCCCTTCCCTCCCCAGCAATGTGGAACATCCGTGCAGGAGGTTGAAGGTTCTGACATGTTGGATTTGATCAACAAACTGGAGGCCAGTCCAGATTCAGCTCCCCAGGAAGGTGAGGAGGAGAAGATGGACACCATTCCCAGCCCTGTGGAGGAAAGACCTGTGGAGAGAGCAGCTGCAGGTACTGTGTGTGTGCAGGATGGTGGGATCTTTAATAACAATGGGCCTGCTGAGGGTTGTGGTACTGCAGACAGTCAGCCCAGACCCATAGACAATGTACAGCAAGCAATAACATCTGCTAGTAACTGTCAGCTTCAGTCTGCAGAGAGGTCCATGGACAATACAGTGACTTTGCCTGGACCAGGCACAGCGGCTGTTCCTGTGAATGGTGGAGGTGATGCTGGGAGCAGTAGTACTACAGCTCTCCAGGAGTCTGCAGCAGCCAAGACTGTGACGGCTCCCAGGATTGAAGCTGAGTGTTCGGGGGAGGGGGTGGGTCCTGCTAATCAGAAGACTGCTATCCCAGCTGATTCAGACTCTCTGCCAGCAGGTTTGAATGTATCTGAGGACAAGACTGCAAAAGCTGGAAGAAAAACTTATGCTGGTGTTGCTGCCACAGGATCTGGGAAGGGGGAACTAGCAGGGAAGGAGCATGGGGACGTTTTATCTTTCTCCCTGTTTAAAAGGAGGAATGTTGTACAATTGAAATGGGAAGGTGATGGAAACCCCCCACATAGGAGGGTGGTGGTGGATAAAATTCTGCAGATGGGGTTTAGGCCTGCGGATATCTTCGCCCTGATCAGTCCGGCAGGTTCCTATGAATATGATTTGTCCTTTATCCGTCCCGAGTCTTTGGACATATTTTGGGAGAAGTTTGAACACGTGTGTAGGGGCCTGCCGGACTGGAAAGGGCTCATCCCCAAACTTATTTCCCGCCAGCCCCTCATTAAGATGGTGACAATACTTGTGCGCAATGAATCCATACCCCAAGGGGATCTGACTGTATGGTTGAGGAGGTATGGGGACGTCCTGAGCCCCCTGAGAAAGATTTTGGACGATCGGGGAATATGGACAGGGGGATGGTCTGTGCAGCTGAAACTAAAGGTTATTGATAATGTTGTCCAACATCTGCCATCCTCAGCTTTCCTGGGGAGGGACAGGCTGACCATCTTCTACCCGGGCCAGCCAAAGCTCTGCAATAAATGTGGAGATAAAGGGCATCTTGCATCCTCCTGTCCAGTGATGAAGTGCTCTCTGTGTCAGGGTATAGGGCATTTGGCAAAGGATTGTAATATTATCAGGTGTAATCTGTGCAATGCAGTGGGACATCCTTATAGTCAGTGTCCTGAGGCAATGCACAACAAGCCGGAGCTCATGAGAGAGTTCTTCCGTCTGGACATGGAGGATGCACAGAGCTCATCAGCTGGAGGGCCTGTGATTCCATTGGAGTCTGTGCCCATACCCAATGTGTCTCCCCAGTCTGTGCCAATACCCAATGTGTCTCCCCAGTCTGTGCCAATACCCAATGTGTCTGTGTCTCCCCAGTCTGTGCCCATACCCAATGGGTCTGTGTCTCCCCAGTCTGTGGTTCCCCAGTCTGTGCCAGTACCCAATGTGTCTGTGTCCTCCCAGCCTGTATGTAAAGTTTCAGTTGCCAAGAATGTGTCCAATCCTTCTGTGTCCAATCCTTCTGTGTCCAATCCTTCTGTGTCTTCTAAAATTGCAGAGGCAGCAAGAGGTGCTGAGGCTGGTGCATCAGGTGTGGTGCCAGTCCCCCTCCCCCGACGCTGCAGGGTTCCTATTGCAGATCGTGGGGGCCAGAGGAGTGGGGAAAATAGTGGGGAGGCTGGTCTGGTGGTAGATAAGGGAAGGGAGAGTGGGGGGGAGGGGGTTGAAGGGGAGGGTAGGTGTGGGGAGGCTGGTTGTGGTTTATCCAAAGATGATATGGAGTGGTTGGAGGATAGGAGGAGGAGGGGCAAAAGAAGGAAAAAAAGGGGTTCAGTTCCCTTAAATCCTGTAGTTTTGCCTTTGGAAAATAAGTTTAAGGTCCTGTCGGATGATGATGATGATGAGTGGGACTCGTTCAGTTCAGCGTCCTCTATGGACGATGAGTGCCAGGGCGCAACAAAGCGTGCTGGTTCTCCAGGGAGAGGGAGTAGTCAGGCTAAGAAACGTCTACCTCAATTACCCTAATGGCAGTTCCCACTCCGTTAAAAGTGGCAACCATTAATGTTGCCAGCTTGAGATCAGTAAGCGCTCGTCATATGGCCTTATTTTTGCTCAGCGAGTTTGATGCTGACATTTTGTTTTTACAAGAGACCCATCTGAGTAGTCTGGCTGATATACATCTGGCAAAGAAGGAGTGGAGACGTGGTCCCTCATTTTGGTCTCTTGCGGCCGAGCCTTACAGCGGGGTTGCAGTCCTTTTTTCTGGTATGGTAACGTGCCGGCGGGTAATTGAGGTAGAGATTGGGAGATGCATGGTCTTGGACGTCTCTGTAAGGGGGCAGGACTTGCGCCTGATTAACATCTATGGTCCCCAGACGAAGTGGGACAGGAAATGCCTCTTTACAAAGATTAAGCCTTTTCTTTTTACGGCCCAGCAGGTTATCTTTGGAGGTGATTTTAACACCATTACTAGGTCTAAAGACAGGAGAGGTTTCAGAGATAAGCTGGGCTATGACACCCTTTTTCTCAATGCGATAGTTAGGGAAGCAGGTCTGGTAGATGCGCACATTAAGCGTTGCCCAGACAGCACGGGGTTCACTTTTCAGAGAGGTAGTAGTCAGAGTAGGATAGATAGGTTTTTTTTAAAGGGAGACTCTGCTTTTTCGGCACCTGTGTGCCGGGCAGTGGAGTTTTCTGATCACTGTATTCTATCTGTGACTCTGAATGCCTCAGACATGCCACCTAGGGGGAGGGGTATCTGGAGATTGAATTCGGCCCTCCTGGAAGACGAGAGAGTAAGACAATCCTTTGAGGACTTTTTTCAAGCACAGGTAACGATCCTAGACTTTTGCAACAGCAAGTCAGAATGGTGGGAGCTTGTAAAACAGCGGACTGTTAGGCTTTTCAAGGCCATAGGAAGAAAGAAGCAGCAAGATAAGTATATCACCTACCAGCGTTTGCGGAGGAAACTTGACCGCCTTGTTTCGAATGGAGGAGATTCTGGGGCGATCTCTGAGGTGAAGCTCCTCCTTAGGAGACATGAATATGACCGGCACGCCTCTTTGGTTCAGGAGAGGGATTACGGGAAATACCATTCGCCTGACCCTTACCAGAACTGTAAACAGAGCGTAGCAGTTAAGACGGTCCATGGCCTGAAGGACAGTACGGGCTCTCTGACGAAGTCTAGGTCAGGGATCCTGGAGGTTGTCAGGTCATACTATGCCGATCTCCTGGGAGGAAGGAACCTTGATCGGACAAGGATGTTGGGTTTTTTGGACTCTACACCAGGACTGGAAAGTAATGTTCCTTTGATGAATTTGACAGATGAAATCACTGCAGATGAGGTAGTCCAGGCTATTGATAAACTGGCCATCAAGAAAACGCCAGGGCCAGATGGGTTGACAGCTGAGTTTTATAAATGTTTTAAGACGATCCTGGCTCCCTACCTTGCGGAGGTTTTTAATGGCTGTTTGCAGGAGGGTTCTCTCCCTCCCTCCATGAGGCAATCTGCAGTGATCCTTCTGTCAAAGGGTAAAGATCCTTCGATTATTGAGAATTGGCGCCCCATTAGCCTTCTTAATGTCGATAGAAAGATACTGGCAAAGATTTTTTTCTGGCGATTATCACCAGTGGCAGGCAGTTTGTTATCCCACCACCAGCACTGTTCGGTCCAAGGTAGAAGCACTTTCTCAGCAGTGTTAGCCGTCCGGGAGGCCTTGGAGCGTTGTAGGGCTGCTGGTTGGGGTAAATTTTTGCTGACATTGGATCAGGCTAAGGCCTTTGATCGGGTTAATCATGAGTACTTATGGCTCCTTCTTGGCAGATATGGCCTGGAGGGGGGTTTCATTGATTGGCTTAAGATCTTGTACAAAGGGGCTGAAAGCTTTCCGCTAGTTAATGGTTGGGTCGGGCAGCCCTTTGTGGTTGGCTCGGGTGTGCGTCAGGGGTGCCCATTGAGTCCTCTGTTATATGCATTTGCAATTGACCCCTTCATCAGAAGGCTGGAGAATGGGCCATTGTGTGGGGTACCTTTGGGCATCGCTGGTGAGCCTCCTTTGAAGGTTGTGGCCTATGCTGATGATGTTTCTGTTTTTGTCTCTGGGACTGGGGAGGCGCAGGAGGTGGTCTCAGTGATAACACGGTATTCAGAGGCATCAGGTTCAAAGGTCAACCAGGACAAGTGTGAAGCTTTCTGGATGGGTGTGGAAGGTGAGAGCTTTGTTCTCCCGGATGACTTCCCGGAGCCCCAGCAAAAAATTAGAGTTCTAGGCATTGAATTTGGCCCAGGTGACTATGGTCATGCAAATTGGGTGAACAGGCTGGAGAATGCCGATGCCAAGGTGGCAAGCTGGAAAGGTTGGCAGCTTTCCTTGAGGGAAAAGGTTGATCTGATCAAGACTTACCTGATTCCGATTTTTCTATATGTCAGTTTTGTTTGCGTTTTGCCAGCTTCTCTCTATACCAGGGTCTATACTTGTTTCTTCCAGCTGTTATGGGGGAACAGAATAAACCTTGTCAAAAGGAATGTGACTTACCTTTCTAGGCGGGAGGGTGGTCTAGGGATGATCAACCCTGTAGTCTTTTTCTCTCTGATGTTTGTGAAGTACAATCTTGGTAACATGTTGGCAGAGAGACCGCCTGGGTGGGTTGGTATTTTCCAGTCCTGGTTTAGGCCCTTTCTGCGAGACTGGGAAAATGGTGGGCCAGTGAAAAGCCTGAGGGTCAAGCATGATAAGCTCCCGGCTTATGTTGCCCCGTGTTTGAAAATGCTTCGGCAGTGGCAAGTAACGGCAGGGGAAGTCAGATCTCTTCCAAGGAAACTTCTTGAGAAGCGGATCATGAGCTCTGTTTTTTGCGAGCCACTGGCCCTGAGGGATTGCCCAAGCCTGGTTTTGGGGGTGGGTTTGCGGTTGATTAATTTGGAGAGAATCCCAATGAAGTTTAGGGATCAGGCTTGGCTTGCCTTTCATGGAAAACTATATGTGAAGGGCAACTTGAAGTTTCTTTCCATGAGTGATCGGGGCTGCCCGAGAGTGGAGTGTGGAGGAGTGGTGGAGTCCATGGATCACTTTCTACTTCAGTGCCCTTTTAATATAGAGGTGTACAAGAGGGTGGGGAGGGCTCTGAGTATACCCTTCCTCCCCCATATGAGTTATGCAGAGTGGGTGTATGGGGCTTTCCAGACTCGTCGGGATTATGATTTGGAAACACTTTTTTTAGTTAGTTTAGTAGTCCGTTATTTCACGTGGAGCGCACGGTGTCAGGTATCCTTACGGGGTAAAATCCTCCCTGTGGAAGTGGTGGTGGAGAACATTCTGGGTGAGGTTGGGAAGATTCGGGGTCTTGAGAAAGACAGGTGGCAGCAGGAGGCCTGGATAAAGGCGTGGAGGAATATCAGGGCTCTGTAGCTGCTGCCTGTTGATCTCGGGGTGTGCGGCTTTCTTTGTATTCTTCTTTCACTCCCTTAGATTTTCAGATCCAATATAATTTTGATAAAAGGCTACATGCATGGTGACGGTGATGTTCCTTAGTCTGGCTCTCCCGTAGGTATTATGTTGTGTGCAATTTGTTTTGCACTGTTTATTTTGTTCTTGTTCTTTCTGGTTTGTATAATTGTATTCAATTATTTTGTAAATATGTTTTATTTATTTATTATGTTTTTATTGTATATAAGTTGTTGTTTGTAAGATTTTCAATAAACAAAATTAACCCCTCATAATGGGCACAGCGGGTGTACAGACTCGGGAACTCAGCACAGGGATGGTGGGAACCCCTCATAATGGGCACAGCGGGTGTACAGACCCGGGAACCCCTCATAATGGGCACAGCGGGTGTACAGACCCGGGAACTCAGCACAGGGATGGTGGGAACCCCTCATAATGGGCACAGCGGGTGTACAGACCCGGGAACTCAGCACAGGGATGGTGGGAACCTCTCATAATGGGCACAGCGGGTGTACAGACCCGGGAACTCAGCACAGGGATGGTGGGAACCTCTCATAATGGGCACAGCGGGTGTACAGACCCGGGAACTCAGCACAGGGATGGTGGGAACCTCTCATAATGGGCACAGCGGGTGTACAGACCTGGGAACTGATGGATGGAAGGAAGAATGAAGGTGATGAATGGAGATGATGGATGAAGATGATGAATGAGGATGATGGAGGGGGATGACAGATGAGGGTGATGGATGTGCATGATGGGTGATGGACGAGGAGGATGGATGCGGATGGTGGATGGAGAGGATGGATGAGGGTGATGGATGAGGATGACAGATGAGGGTGATGGAGGTGCATGTGATGGTGAAGGAAGTTGATCTCCATCCTCCGGCTCTGTTGGGGAATCTGAGGATAATTTTATTGTCTCTCCATCCAGGGAATTCTCATCCGTCAGCTGATAGCAGATCCCCTCCCCCATCTCAGATGCTGATGTCAGGCTGGTCCTCCCCTCCTCCTCCTGGATGCAGACTCCCCACCCTCATCCTGGAGGCTGCGGTACCCGCTGGATGTGAAGGTGATGGGGGAGGGGGGGATGTGTTTGCGGGTGAGGGGGGTGGAATGGAAGGGTTTGGGGTGACAGGATGTATGGGTGGCACAATGGGGTCCCCCAAATTCTGCAGAGATGGAGAGTTTACCCCTCCCCCTCCCGATAGAGAAGAGCTTCATCATCCTCATCACCATGTCTGTAATATAATACAACATATGTGACCGAGGAGTCCTCATCATTATCCATCCGTCCTGAGAGTCCATCATGTATATATATATATATATATATATATATATATATATATATATATGAGACTTATTTACATCCCGGGTGTCATATGTCAGTAATGTTCCCCCCATATAGATGTCATGTGAAGGTATCGGGTATGTTCCATCCTGGGTAGATGTCATGTGAAGGTGTCGGGTATGTCCCATCCTGGGGAGATGTCATGTGAAGGTATCGGGTATGTTCCATCCTGGGTAGATGTCATGTGAAGGTGTCGGGTATGTCCCATCCTGGGTAGATGTCATGTGAAGGTATCGGGTATGTCCCATTCTGGGTAGATGTCATGTGAAGGTGTCGGGTATGTTCTATCCTGGGTAGATGTCATGTGAAGGTGTCGGGTATGTCCCATCCTGGGTAGATGTCATGTGAAGGTGTCGGGTATGTCCCATCCTGGGGATATGTCATGTGAAGGTGTCGGGTATGTCCCATCCTAGGTTGATGTCATGTGAAGGTGTCGGGTATGTCCCATCCTGGGGATATGTCATGTGAAGGTGTCGGGTATGTCCCATCCTGGGTAGATGTCATGTGAAGGTGTCGGGTATGTCCCATCCTGGGTAGATGTCATGTGAAGGTGTCGGGTATGTCCCATCCTGGGTAGATGTCATGTGAAGGTGTCGGGTATGTCCCATCCTGGGTAGATGTCATGTGAAGGTGTCGGGTATGTCCCATCCTGGGGATATGTCATGTAAAGGTGTCGGGTATGTCCCATCCTGGGTAGATGTCATGTGAAGGTGTCGGGTATGTCCCATCCTGGGTAGATGTCATGTGAAGGTGTCGGGTATGCCCCATCCTGGGTAGATGTCATGTGAAGGTGTCGGGTATGCCCCATCCTGGGTAAATGTCATGTGAAGGTGTCAGGTATGTCCCATCCTGGGTAGATGTCATGTGAAGGTGTCGGGTATGTCCCATCCTGGGTAGATGTCATGTGAAGGTGTCGGGTATGTCCCATCCTGGGTAGATGTCATGTGAAGGTGTCAAGGAATGTCCCATCCTGGGTAGATGTCATGTGAAGGTGTCGGGTATGTTCTATCCTGGGTAGATGTCATGTGAAGGTGTCGGGTATGTCCCATCCTGGGTAGATGTCATGTGAAGGTGTCGGGTATGTCCCATCCTGGGTAGATGTCATGTGAAGGTGTCGGGTATGTCCCATCCTGGGGATATGTCATGTGAAGGTGTCGGGTATGCCCCATCCTGGGTAAATGTCATGTGAAGGTGTCGGGTATGTCCCATCCTGGGGATATGTCATGTGAAGGTGTCGGGTATGCCCCATCCTGGGTAGATGTCATGTGAAGGTGTCGGGTATGTCCCATCCTGGGTAGATGTCATGTGAAGGTGTCGGGTATGTCCCATCCTGGGTAGATGTCATGTGAAGGTGTCGGGTATGTCCCATCCTGGGTAGATGTCATGTGAAGGTGTCGGGTATGTCCCATCCTGGGTAGATGTCATGTGAAGGTGTCGGGTATGTCCCATCCTGGGTAGATGTCATGTGAAGGTATCGGGTATGTCCCATCCTGGGTAGATGTCATGTGAAGATGTCGGGTATGTCCTATCCTGGGTAGATGTCATGTGAAGGTGTCGGGTATGTCCCATCCTGGGGATATGTCATGTGAAGGTATCGGGTATGTCCCATCCTGGGTAGATGTCATGTGAAGGTGTCGGGTATGTCCTATCCTGGGTAGATGTCATGTGAAGGTGTCGGGTATGTCCTATCCTGGGTAGATGTCATGTGAAGGTGTCGGGTATGTCCCATCCTGGGTAGATGTCATGTGAAGGTGTCGGGTATGTCCCATCCTGGGTAGATGTCATGTGAAGGTGTCGGGTATGTCCCATCCTGGGTAGATGTCATGTGAAGGTGTCGGGTATGTCCCATCCTGGGGATATGTCATGTGAAGGTGTCGGGTATGTCCCATCCTGGGTAGATGTCATGTGAAGGTGTCGGGTATGTCCCATCCTGGGTAGATGTCATGTGAAGGTGTCGGGTATGCCCCATCCTGGGTAGATGTCATGTGAAGGTGTCGGGTATGTTCCATCCTGGGTAGATGTCATGTGAAGGTGTCGGGTATGTCCCATCCTGGGGAGATGTCATGTGAAGGTGTCGGGTATGCCCCATCCTGGGTAGATGTCATGTGAAGGTGTCGGGTATGTCCCATCCTGGGGAGATGTCATGTGAAGGTGTCGGGTATGTTCCATCCTGGGTAGATGTCATGTGAAGGTGTCGGGTATGCCCCATCCTGGGTAGATGTCAGGTGAAGGTGTCTGGTATGTCCCATCCTGGGGAGATGTCACGTGAAGGTGTCGGGTATGTCCCATCCTGGGTAGATGTCATGTGAAGGTGTCGGGTATGTCCCATCCTGGGGAGATGTCATGTGAAGGTGTCGGGTATGTTCCATCCTGGGTAGATGTCATGTGAAGGTGTCGGGTATGTCCCATCCTGGGGAGATGTCATGTGAAGGTGTCGGGTATGCCCCATCCTGGGTAGATGTCATGTGAAGGTGTCGGGTATGTCCCATCCTGGGGAGATGTCATGTGAAGGTGTCGGGTATGTTCCATCCTGGGTAGATGTCATGTGAAGGTGTCGGGTATGCCCCATCCTGGGTAGATGTCAGGTGAAGGTGTCTGGTATGTCCCATCCTGGGGAGATGTCACGTGAAGGTGTCGGGTATGTTCCATCCTGGGTAGATGTCATATGTCATGTGAAGGTAGGTATGTGTCAGTTGTGCTGTATATGTGGGCGGGGTGTGTATACGGCGGTGTGATATTCTGTATGTGTGGGTGGTGACATTACAGGATCTATGTACACCAATAGGATGAAGGAGAGAAAGCAGAACACAGATAATGGAGTGAGGTGGGTCACTGAATCCGGGGAAGGGGGTAGGTTTGGTCACTGTCCTGGGGAAGGAGGTGAGATGGGTCACTGTGCTGAGAAACGGGTAGGGTGGGTCACTGGATCCATGGAAGGGGGTAGGGCACAGGTTGGACTTGTGTCTTTTTTCAACCTCACCTACTATGTAACTATGTAGGTTGGGTCACTGCACTGGGGTAGGGGGTAGATTGGATCACTGTATCTGGGGAAGGGGGTAAGTTGGGTCACTGTGCTGGGGAAAGGGGTAAGGTAGGTTACTGGATCTGGGGAAGGGGGTAGGTTGGGTCACTGTGCTGGGGAAAGGGGTAAGGTAGGTTACTGGATCTGGGGAAGGGGGTAGGTTGGGTCACTGGATCTGGAGACAGGATGAGATGGGTCCCTGGATCCAAGGAAGTGGGTAGAAGTGTGTAACTATGCCATGAAAAGGATGTGAAATTGGGGCAATGTACTGGGAAAGGGGGTGATGTGGGTCACAGGATCGGGGGAAGGGGGGCAGGTTGGGTCACTGTGCTGGGGAGGGGGGTTGTTTTGGTCACTTGATCCATAAAAGGGGGTTAAAGTGTGTCACTGGGCCATGATGGGGGGGGGGGGGCTGAAATAGGGCACTGTACTGGAAAAGGGGTTGAGGTGGGCCAGTTTTTTGAGGGGGACACCATAGCTGTAGTTTACTAAGATTATGTGTTTTTCCTTTTCCTATAATTATATGCTATCTGGGGAAAGGAAATGAGGGGATCAGGGTGAAGAGAGTAGAGGGGCAGACTGGTTGGGGCACTTGGGCTCATCAAGTAGAAGTTTTATAGGACAGGTTAGAGGAAGCTTAGCCAAGGTTCACAAGGAGAAGGTTTCTGGAACAGGTCAGAGGAAGCTCGGTGGGGGGACATGGGCTCACCAAGGAGAAGGTTTATAGCATAGGGAAGAGGCAGCTCGGTGGGGGGACATGGGCTCACCAAGGAGAAGGTTTCTGGAACAGGTCAGAGGAAGCTCGGTGGGGGGACATGGGGCTCACCAAGGAGAAGGTTTATAGCATAGGGAAGTGGCAGCTCGGTGGGGGGACATGGGCTCACCAAGGAGAAGGTTTCTGGAACAGGTCGGAGGAAGCTCGGTGGGGGGACATGGGCTCACCAAGGAGAAGGTTTATAGCATAGGGAAGAGGCAGCTCGGTGGGGGGACATGGGCTCACCAAGGAGAAGGTTTATAGCATAGGGAAGAGGAAGCTCAGTGGGGGGACATGGGCTCACCAAGGAGAAGGTTTATAGCATAGGGAAGAGGCAGCTCGGTGGGGGGACATGGGCTCACCAAGGAGAAGGTTTATAGCATAGGGAAGAGGAAGCTCGGTGGGGGGACATGGGCTCACCAAGGAGAAGGTTTATAGCATAGGGAAGAGGAAGCTCAGTGGGGGGACATGGGCTCACCAAGGAGAAGGTTTCTGGAACAGGTCGGAGGAAGCTCAGTGGGGGGACATGGGCTCACCAAGGAGAAGGTCTCTGGAACAGGTCGGAGGAAGTTTGGTGGGGGGACATGGGCTCACCAAGGAGAAGGTTTATAGCATAGGGAAGAGGCAGCTCGGTGGGGGGACATGGGCTCACCAAGGAGAAGGTGTCTGGAACAGGTCGGAGGAAGCTCGGTGGGGGGACATGGGCTCACCAAGGAGAAGGTCTCTGGAACAGGTCGGAGGAAGCTCGGTGGGGGGACATGGGCTCACCAAGGAGAAGGTTTCTGGAACAGGTCGGAGGAAGTTTGGTGGGGGGACATGGGCTCACCAAGGAGAAGGTTTATAGCATAGGGAAGAGGAAGCTCAGTGGGGGGACATGGGCTCACCAAGGAGAAGGTTTCTGGAACAGGTCGGAGGAAGCTCAGTGGGGGGACATGGGCTCACCAAGGAGAAGGTCTCTGGAACAGGTCGGAGGAAGTTTGGTGGGGGGACATGGGCTCACCAAGGAGAAGGTTTATAGCATAGGGAAGAGGCAGCTCGGTGGGGGGACATGGGCTCACCAAGGAGAAGGTGTCTGGAACAGGTCGGAGGAAGCTCGGTGGGGGGACATGGGCTCACCAAGGAGAAGGTCTCTGGAACAGGTCGGAGGAAGCTCGGTGGGGGGACATGGGCTCACCAAGGAGAAGGTTTCTGGAACAGGTCGGAGGAAGTTTGGTGGGGGGACATGGGCTCACCAAGGAGAAGGTTTATAGCATAGGGAAGAGGAAGCTCAGTGGGGGGACATGGGCTCACCAAGGAGAAGGTTTCTGGAACAGGTCGGAGGAAGCTCGGTGGGGGGACATGGGCTCACCAAGGAGGTTTCTGGAACAGGTCGGAGGAAGCTCGGTGGGGGGACATGGGCTCACCAAGGAGAAGGTTTCTGGAACAGGTCGGAGGAAGCTCAGTGGGGGGACATGGGCTCACCAAGGAGAAGGTTTCTGGAACAGGTCGGAGGAAGCTCGGTGGGGGGACATGGGCTCACCAAGGAGGTTTCTGGAACAGGTCAGAGGAAGCTCGGTGGGGGGACATGGGCTCACCAAGGAGAAGGTTTCTGGAACAGGTCGGAGGAAGCTCAGTGGGGGGACATGGGCTCACGAAGGAGAAGGTTTCTGGAACAGGTCAGAGGAAGCTCGGTGGGGGGACATGGGCTCACCAAGGAGAAGGTTTCTGGAACAGGTCAGAGGAAGCTCGGTGGGGGGACATGGGCTCACCAAGGAGAAGGTTTCTGGAACAGGTCGGAGGAAGTTTGGTGGGGGGACATGGGCTCACCAAGGAGAAGGTTTCTGGAACAGGTCGGAGGAAGTTTGGTGGGGGGACATGGGCTCACCAAGGAGAAGGTTTATAGCATAGGGAAGAGGAAGCTCAGTGGGGGGACATGGGCTCACCAAGGAGAAGGTTTCTGGAACAGGTCGGAGGAAGCTCGGTGGGGGGACATGGGCTCACCAAGGAGAAGGTTTCTGGAACAGGTCGGAGGAAGCTCAGTGGGGGGACATGGGCTCACGAAGGAGAAGGTTTCTGGAACAGGTCAGAGGAAGCTCGGTGGGGGGACATGGGCTCACCAAGGAGAAGATTTCTGGAACAGGTCGGAGGAAGTTTGGTGGGGGGACATGGGCTCACCAAGGAGGTTTCTGGAACAGGTCAGAGGAAGCTCGGTGGGGGGACATGGGCTCACCAAGGAGAAGGTTTCTGGAACAGGTCGGAGGAAGCTCGGTGGGGGGACATGGGCTCACCAAGGAGAAGGTTTCTGGAACAGGTCGGAGGAAGTTTGGTGGGGGGACATGGGCTCACCAAGGAGAAGGTTTCTGGAACAGGTCGGAGGAAGCTTGGTGGGGGGACATGGGCTCACCAAGGAGAAGGTTTCTGGAACAGGTCAGAGGAAGCTCGGTGGGGGGACATGGGCTCACCAAGGAGAAGGTCTCTGGAACAGGTTGGAGGAAGCTCGGTGGGGGGACATGGGCTCACCAAGGAGAAGGTTTCTGGAACAGGTCGGAGGAAGCTCGTGGGGGGACATGGGCTCACCAAGGAGAAGATTTATAGGATGGGATAGAGGAAGCTTAGCCAGGCGACTCAGGTAACCAAGGAGGAGGTTTATAGGATGGGTTAGAGGCAGCCATGTGTGATCCATGGATCACACATGAAGATGAAGAGACTGGCAGCAGATGAAATAATGGCAGCTAGGCTCAGAGTCCCTCACCCCAGCGACTTTAATAATAAACTGAATTATTCATGAGGGGGGAGGAAATCACATACAATCTGCTGAAATAAAGCCATGCAGGAGACATCTCCAATAATGTGTAGACAAGTTTTCCTGCACAGGACCCCAGGGTGGAAGGTCGGAGGTAACTGGGTCAGAAAACATCCTACAGGAGGAGATATGAGGGAAAAGCCAGAGAAGCGAGGACAGGAAATGGGTCAGGGACTCATCGTCATCTGTTGATGTTCTTCTTGTAATGTTCCCTCTGCAGCTCCCACCTATGTCCCGCTCTGTACGTTGCCATATTTGTGTCGCCATCTTTGGAGATGCCATGTGGTCTTGGTGCTCCATTCCGTTGTCTTGTTCTCCAGCTGCAGTTTGTCTCCTCGTGTCTTCCAGCCGTTACCCCATGATGTGCTCTGTGTTTGTAGGTCCTGATGTGTGACGGGATAAATAACCTCTGTTGGACCTGCCCGCTTCTTGTCTTCTCTTCTGCAGGTTGTCCCAGTTTGCTGACCAGTCCCTCATTGGATAGAAGGAAGAGGCTCATTATGGGACAGCTCCTGAAATGAAGGACTCTTGTATCCACTGGAAGAGGCTTTGACCACTCTCTCCACTCTCTCCATCATGAGGAAGGTTCTTGGTGACTAGCTCTGAGCTCAGCCAACATTTCCATTGAGTAGGAGCCTTCCAATCACAAGATGCTGACCTCTAGAAAAGCCCTCATTAGTAACCTCAACTATGTCCACCTACAGCATGTGTCCCTTGGGGTTCACCTGAGCATGCACTCTGAGGTGACGGAAGACCCAATGGGTCAGGACACAAGCCTGAAAGATCTTCCTGCTCATCAACACCAATATAAAGACACTTCGGATACGTTATTGGTGGATGCCAATTCCAATGACCCATCTGTGCCATGCCAGTGCTGTAACCAGCATTCCAGCCATGCAGAGACCATCAAGTACAGCTCCAATGAGAACCTGGAGGCAATTATGTGTGAGGATTATCTGTCTCCAGACGATCTTCCTCTTAGTCCCCTATCTCCATCATCTCCCTCCACAGACAGCAGCAGCTCTTCGGATTTCACATTGGACGATTCTCCGGTGTCGATGTACTACAAGGAATATACTCAGGATGACCTGGAGACACCAGACCAACAGCCAGACATTATTCCTCTGGATGTGGAGCGAGGGAGCTCACCTCCATCTTCCTTGGATGACTCCATCGATTCTTCACACCCAATTACTGAGCGAAGGCGTGACGTGCCTGAGAACACCATCAACAACAACATGGTTCCTGAGGATGTCCCATTCATCGACTGGAGCTCAGACTCCTCCACAGACAGTAATTCCAATTCCTTTCTAGAAGCTCAGCACCCCGATCCGCCATCTTTGGGTTCTACCTCCATCGATGTGGATGACAATGTGGATCCAAAACGCCAACTGGATGTTGTAGAAAAAGAGGATGTTGCCAATGCGAACCAAACCAATGTTCACCGATGGCCTTTGGATGGAGATCTTCTCCCGAGCCTCTCCGTGCCAGACGAGCCTTCAACACAAACCCCCAAAAAGACTATTACCTCCTTCCACGAACTGGCTCAAAGAAGGAGGAAGAGCGGGGGCCCTCCACAGCCAAAGAAGGATAAAAGTGATTGGCTGATTGTTTTTTCTCCCGATGTTGAGCAGCCGCCCGTCAATGAACTCACAGCCTCGGCTTTCTACCATGGACTGGTGATGCCACAAGCTCAGCCATTGCCGGAAGGAAAAGAGGTCACCACCTTCCGGGAACTGAGATATCGCAATTCCGTTAACAAGCAAACAAGTCAACATGTAAAAGCCCCCATCACAGTGGTCAAGGGGCCCCAGGACTCTGCTGCACAAGCCCATCCAATAACGGAGGTACCAAACAGTTCCTATGACTTCACCAATAAAAATAACCACCAAGACTGCACAAGAGAGAGTGATGAGAGGGAACGAGGGCCACAGGAAGGCCACAATGGACCGGCCAGAGGATCTCAGAGAGCCGATATGAAGCTACCAGACCTGGACACACCAGAAGCCCCACATAGATTATGGGCACGAAACGATCACCGAACCGGCACGCTGGTAGACTCGCTGTCCGCCATGACAGTGAGGATGGGGAAGCACTGCTCACCTGTATCATTCAACAACATCTACAGCAAAAAGGAGGAAGTTCCAATGAAGGAGAAGAAGGCGGGGGTGCAGCGACGAGGAATGGCAGATGGCGGTGACCGCAGAGGTCTAGAAGGTAAGGCCGTGGTGAATAGTATGGGGGAGGGGAAATTCTAGGAAAGACATGAATGTGCAATGGTGGTCAATTGGTAAAAACACTCAGCCATGAAATATGGTGAAAAAAACACCCAGCAATCAGCCAATTGTGTCCTTCCTACACTGCCTGGAGGTAGAAATAGCCAAACCAAGGACTCCGCTGGAGATAGTGATAGCCAATCCAAAGACTGTGTCTGGAGTTGGCGATAGCCAATCCAAAGTCCGCTTGGAGATGGCAATAGCCAATCCAAAGACTCCGCCTGGAGGTGGCCATAGCCAATCCAATGATTCCACCTGGAGATGGTGACAGCCAATCTAATAACTCATGTAATGGTATAATGAATCTAATAACTCCGCCTGGAGATGGTAATAGCCAATCCAATGCTAGGAGGTGGCAATAGCCAATCCAAAGACTCCGCCTAATGGGCGATAGCCAATCCAAAGACCCCCACCTGGAGATGGCTATATCCAATCCAAAGATTCTGCTGGGACATGGCGTTAGGCAATCCAAAGACACTGCCTGGAGCTGGCAATAGCCAATCCGATTACCTCACCTGGAGATGGCGTTAGCCAATCCAAAGACTCCGCTTGGAGATGGCGATAGCCAAACCAATGACTCCACCTGGAGATGGTGATAGCCAATCCAAAGACTCTGCCTGGAGATGGTGATGGCCAATCCAAAGAATCTGCCTGGAGATGGCGATAGTCAACCCAAAAAACTCCACTAGGAGGTGGCGATAGCCAATCCAAAAACTCCTCTTGGAGGTGGTGATAGTCAATCCAAAGACTCCGCCTTGAGATGGCGATAGCCAATCCAAAGATTCTGATGGGAAATGGCGTTAGTCAATCCAAAGACACTGTCTGGAGCTGGCAATAGCCAATCCAATGACTTCACCTAGAGATGGTGTTAGCCAATCCAAAGACTCCTCCTGGAGATGGCAATAGCCAATCTAAAGACTCTGCCTGGGTTTTGTGCTAGCCAATCCAAAGACTGTGCTTGGAGATGGTGATAACCAATCCCAAGAGTGTACCTGGAGGTGGTGACAGCCAATCCAAAGACTCCGTTTGGAGATGGCGATAGCAATTCCAAAGACTCTGCCGGGAGGTGGCAATAGTCAATCCAATGACCCTGCCTAGAGATGCCGATAGCCAATCCAAAGATTGCCTGGAGATGGTGATATAGCCAATCCAATGACTCCGTCTGAAGATGGAGATATCCAATCCAAAGACTTTTCCTGGAGATGGTGATAGCCAATCCAAAGACTCCGCCTAGAGATGTCGATAGCCAATCCAAAGACTTTGCCTAAAGATGGCGATAGCCAATCCAATGATTCTGATGGGAAATGTCAAAGACACTGCCTGGAGCTGGCAATAGCCAATCCAATGACTCTACCCGGAGGTGGCAATAGCCAATCCAAAGACTCTGCCTAGAGCTGGTGACAACCAATCCAATGACCCTGCCTGGAGATGGCGATAGCCAATCCAAAGATTGCCTGGAGATGGCGATAGCCAATCCAAAGATTGCCTGGAGATGGCGATAGCCAATCCAAAGATTGCCTGGAGATGGCGATAGCCAATCCAAAGATTGCCTGGAGATGGTGATAGCCAATCCAATGACTTCATCTGGACATGGCGTTACCCAATCTAAAGACTCTGCCTAGGTTTGGTGCTAGCCAATCCAAAGACTGTGCTTGGAGATGGTGATAACCAATTCAAAGACTGCACCTGGAGGTGGCGACAGCCAATCCAAAGACTCCACCTGGAGATGCCGATAGCCAATCCAAAGACTTTGCCTGGGGACCGGCACAAGAATCATGTGTGGCCTCCAGACCTACAACATCACTGGACGTCACCGCCAAGAACATATCTCACTGACTGGATGTGACATCATACCTTCCTCTCTCCGAGGCCAATGGCCTTCTTCAGAGGATGGAAAATAAGGCAACGGACCAATCGGAATTCATTTTCGCTCTGCTTTTTCTATGGAGATTTATTTGAACCGCAGCAAGATGGAGGCACAAGGTACAAAAATGGAGGCTTAGGCTGTAAGACCAGAGTGAAGGGTGCTGGGACAGCATGGAGGTGGTTGTCTGGAGAGGACCAAGATGGAGGCCGTCTGCAGAAGACCATTTGCCAGATGGAAGCACTCAGAAATATAGATGGCGGCTCCGGGGCCAGATAAAGGTCTTCTGGTTATAAAGGGGTTGGACTGACACCAGATGGAGGCTCTCTGGAGCTTAGAGGACAGAAGGTGGAGGCTCTCCGGAGGTTAGAGGACAGAAGGTGGAGGCTGTCTGGAGGTTAGAGGGCAGACGGTGGAGGCTCTCCGGAGGTTGGAGGACAGAAGGTGGAGGCTGTCTGGAGGTAGAGGGCAGACGGTGGAGGCTCTCCGAAGGTTAGAGGACAGAAGGTGGAGGCTCTCCGAAGCTTAGAGGACAGAAGGTGGAGGCTCTCCGAAGGTTAGAGGACAGAAGGTGGAGGCTCTCCGGAGGTTAGAGGACAGAAGGTGGAGGCTCTCCGGAGGTTAGAGGACAGAAGGTGAAGGCTCTCCGGAGGTTAGAGGGCAGACGGTGGAGGCTCTCCGGAGGTTAGAGGACAGAAGGTGGAGGCTCTCCGGAGGTTAGAGGACAGAAGGTAGAGGCTCTCCGGAGGTTAGAGGGCAGACGGTGGAGGCTCTCCGGAGGTTAGAGGACAGAAGGTAGAGGCTCTCCGAAGGTTAGAGGGCAGACGGTGGAGGCTCTCCGGAGGTTAGAGGGCAGAAGGTGGAGGCTCTACGGAGGTTAGAGGGCAGACGGTGGAGGCTCTCCGGAGGTTAGAGGGCAGAAGGTGGAGGCTCTACGGAGGTTAGAGGACAGAAGGTGGAGGCTCTACGGAGGTTAGAGGGCAGAAGGTGGAGGCTCTCCGAAGGTTAGAGGGCAGACGGTGGAGGCTCTCCGGAGGTTAGAGGGCAGAAGGTGGAGGCTCTACGGAGGTTAGAGGGCAGACAGTGGAGGCTCTCCGGAGGTTAGAGGGCAGACGGTGGAGGCTCTCCGGAGGTTAGAGGACAGAAGGTGGAGGCTCTCCGGAGGTTAGAGGACAGAAGGTGGAGGCTGTCTGGAGGTAGAGGGCAGACGGTGGAGGCTCTCCGGAGGTTAGAGGACAGAAGGTGGAGGCTCTCCGAAGGTTAGAGGGCAGACGGTGGAGGCTCTCCGGAGGTTAGAGGACAGAAGGTAGAGGCTCTCCGGAGGTTAGAGGGCAGACGGTGGAGGCTCTCCGGAGGTTAGAGGACAGAAGGTGGAGGCTCTCCGAAGGTTAGAGGGCAGACGGTGGAGGCTCTCCGG
Source organism: Lithobates pipiens (assembly GCF_037356315.1). Classification (NCBI taxonomy): domain Eukaryota; kingdom Metazoa; phylum Chordata; class Amphibia; order Anura; family Ranidae; genus Lithobates; species Lithobates pipiens. Next base: position 26,988,695 of record NW_027507791.1, read on the forward strand.
AGGTTAGAGGGCAGAAGCTGGAGGCTCTACGGAGGTTAGAGGGCAGATGGTGGAGGCTCTCCGGAGGTTAGAGGGCAGACGGTGGAGGCTCTCCGGAGGTTAGAGGACAGAAGGTGGAGGCTCTGCGGAGGTTAGAGGGCAGAAGGTGGAGGCTGTCTGGAGGTAGAGGGCAGAAGGTGGAGGCTCTCCGGAGGTTAGAGGACAGAAGGTGGAGGCTCTGCGGAGGTTAGAGGGCAGAAGGTGGAGGCTGTCTGAAGGTAGAGGGCAGAAGGTGGAGGCTCTCCGGAGGTTAGAGGGCAGAAGGTGGAGGCTCTCCGGAGGTTAGAGGGCAGAAGGTGGAGGCTGTCCTGTCTGGAGGTAGAGGGCAGAAGGTGGAGGCTCTCCGGAGGTTAGAGGGCAGAAGGTGGAGGCTCTCCGAAGCTTAGAGGACAGAAGGTGGAGGCTCTCCGGAGGTTAGAGGGCAGAAGGTGGAGGCTCTCCGGAGGTTAGAGGGCAGACGGTGGAGGCTCTCCGGAGGTTAGAGGACAGAAGGTGGAGGCTCTCTGGAGGTTAGAGGGCAGAAGGTGGAGGCTCTCCGGAGGTTAGAGGGCAGACGGTGGAGGCTCTCCGGAGGTTAGAGGGCAGAAGGTGGAGGCTCTCCGGAGGTTAGAGGGCAGAAGGTGGAGGCTGTCTGGAGGTTAGAGGGCAGAAAGTGAAGTCTCTCCGGAGGTTAGAGGGCAGAAGGTGGAGGCTCTCCGGAGGTTAGAGGGCAGAAGGTGGAGGCTGTCTGGAGGTTAGAGGGCAGAAAGTGAAGTCTCTCCGGAGGTTAGAGGGCAGACGGTGGAGGCTCTCCGGAGGTTAGAGGGCAGAAAGTGAAGTCTCTCCGGAGGTTAGAGGGCAGAAGGTGGAGGCTGTCTGGAGGTTAGAGGGCAGAAAGTGAAGTCTCTCCGGAGGTTAGAGGGCAGAAGGTGGAGGCTCTCCGGAGGTTAGAGGGCAGAAGGTGGAGGCTGTCTGGAGGTTAGAGGGCAGAAAGTGAAGTCTCTCCGGAGGTTAGAGGGCAGACGGTGGAGGCTCTCCGGAGGTTAGAGGGCAGAAAGTGAAGTCTCTCCGGAGGTTAGAGGGCAGACAGTGGAGGCTCTCCGGAGGTTAGAGGACAGGAAGGTGGAGGCTCTCCGGAGGTTAGAGGGCAGAAGGTGGAGGCTCTCCGGAGGTTAGAGGGCAGACAGTGAAGTCTCTCCGGAGGTTAGAGGGCAGAAGGTGGAGGCTCTCCGGAGGTTAGAGGGCAGAAGGTGGAGGCTCTCCGGAGGTTAGAGGGCAGAAGGTGGAGGCTCTCCGGAGGTTAGAGGGCAGAAGGTGGAGGCTGTCTGGAGGTTAGAGGGCAGAAGGTGGAGGCTGTCTGGAGGTTAGAGGGCAGAAGGTGGAGGCTCTCCGGAGGTTAGAGGGCAGAAGGTGGAGGCTCTCCGGAGGTTAGAGGGCAGACGGTGGAGGCTCTCCGGAGGTTAGAGGGCAGAAGATGGAGGCTCTCCGGAGGTTAGAGGGCAGAAGATGGAGGCTCTCCGGAGGTTAGAGGGCAGAAGGTGGAGGCTCTCCGGAGGTTAGAGGGCAGAAGGTGGAGGCTCTCCGGAGGTTAGAGGGCAGAAGGTGGAGGCTCTCCGGAGGTTAGAGGGCAGAAGGTGGAGGCTCTCCGGAGGTTAGAGGCCGCAGAGAGGTGAGTGGTGGACTGTCCTCCATGTCTGGATGGTGGTTGGTGATGGGCACAGTGGCGGTCACATGGCTGAGTGTTTCCACCAAGATGGAGGACTGTACAGGCAGAAGCCACTATGATGAATCTGATTGGGGGAGGTGCGCTGACCACACCCCCTGTGGGTAGGGCAGTGTATACTGATAATTATTAGGAATATTGTATCTTATGACCATTTCATGATGTCTTCTCATCCCAACTCTCCCCCCTCCCCTCCCCCGCACATCCTTGGCCTCTTGCTCACCCTTCCCCCTCACTATTCTTTGTATGCATGCCCCTCCCCCGTGGCATGACTCCGCCTTCTGTGTGCCTGGCGCTGAACCGGTGGACACATTTACCATCAGTGTTTGGTGGTCCACCACCTTCTAGGCTCCTCCTCCGGCTCTCTACTAATCTGACTCCGCCCCCTGCTCTATTACCACATGGCTCCACCCTGGAGGTTCCCCGTTGCTTTGCCCTGCCCCTGCAGACCTGGTACTCCCGACTTCCTGTCCGCCTGTCCCCCGTAGGGGCCTCTTCTCCCCCCCAGCGAGCAATTCTCCCCCTACTGGACACCCCAGATATGGCCATCCTGCTGTCCCCGCTCTTCCCTAGGACCAGGAGCCGAGAGACGGGGCCACCGAGGGCCCCCACCGCCGACTCGCCACACACAGGTTACGCCTCTTCTGTCTACCAATCAGAGTGCGCCGGTCATATATCTCATCACATGACCCTCATCCACCAACCAATGAGTCAGAAAATGTAACATGGGGCCCAAGAGTCCTCAACCCCTCCCCATCACCTGACTGCCCCTCCCCCACCCTCCCCATCACCTGACTGCCCCTCCCCCTCACTGCCCCTCCCCATCACCTCACTGCTCCTCCCCCACCCTCCCCATCACCTCACTGCCCCTCCCCTCCCCCACCCTATCCACCTCTCCCCATCACCTGACTGCCCCTCCCCCACCTGACTGCCCCTCCCCCACCCTATCCACCCTCCCCATCACCTGACTGCCCCTCCCCCACCCTATCCACCCCTCCCCATCACCTGACTGCCCCTCCCCCACCCCTCCCCATCACCTGACTGCCCCTCCCCACCCTATCCACCCCTCCCCATCACCTGACTGCCCCTCCCCCACCCCTCCCCATCACCTGACTGCCCCTCCCCACCCTATCCACCCCTCCCCATCACCTGACTGCCCCTCCCCATCACCTCACTGCCCCTCCCCCACCCTATCCACCCCTCCCCATCACCTGACTGCCCCTCCCCCACCCTCCCTATCACCTAACTGCCCCTCCCCATCACCTGACTGCCCCTCCCCCTCACCATCACCTCACTGCTCCTCCCCCACCCTCCCCATCACCTCACTGCCCCTCCCCTCCCCATCCCCCTCTCCCCATCACCTGACTGCCCCTCCCCCACCCCTCCCCATCACCTGACTGCCCCTCCCCCACCCTATCCACCCCTCCCCATCACCTGACTGCCCCTCCCCCACCCTATCCACCCCTCCCCATCACCTGACTGCCCCTCCCCCACCCTCCCTATCACCTCACTGCCCCTCCCCATCACCTGACTGCCCCTCCCCCACCCTCCCTATCACCTCACTGCCCCTCCCCCTCACTGCCCCTCCCCATCACCTCACTGCTCCTCCCCCACCCTCCCCATCACCTCACTGCCCCTCCCCTCCCCCACCCTATCCACCTCTCACCCATCACCTGACTGCCCCTCCCCCACCCCTCCCCATCACCTGACTGCCCCTCCCCCCACCCCTCCCCATCACCTGACTGCCCCTCCCCCACCCTATCCACCCCTCCCCATCACCTGACTGCCCCTCCCCCACCCCTCCCCTGACTGCCCCTCCCCCACCCTATCCACCCCTCCCCATCACCTGACTGCCCCTCCCCCATCACCTCACTGCCCCTCCCCCACCCTATCCACCCCTCCCCATCACCTGACTGCCCCTCCCCCACCCTCCCTATCACCTCACTGCCCCTCCCCATCACCTGACTGCCCCTCCCCCTCACCTCACTGCTCCTCCCCCACCCTCCCCATCACCTCACTGCCCCTCCCCTCCCCATCCACCTCTCCCCATCACCTGACTGCCCCTCCCCCACCCCTCCCCATCACCTGACTGCCCCTCCCCCACCCTATCCACCCCTCCCCATCACCTGACTGCCCCTCCCCCACCCTATCCACCCCTCCCCATCACCTGACTGCCCCTCCCCCACATCACCTGACTGCCCCTCCCCCACCCCTCACTGCCCCTCCCCATCACCTCACTGCCCCTCCCCCACCCCTCCCCATCACCTCACTGCCCCTCCCCCACCCCTCCCCATCACCTCACTGCCCCTCCCCCACCCTCCCCATCACCTCACTGCCCCTCCCCCACCCCCTCACTGCCCCTCCCCATCACCTGACTGCCCCTCCCCCACCCTATCCACCCCTCCCCATCACCTCACTGCCCCTCCCCCACCCTCTCCATCACCTCACTGCCCCTCCCCCACCCTCTCCATCACCTCACTGCCCCTCCCCCACCCTCTCCATCACCTCACTGCCCCTCCCCTGTCCTCTCAACCCATCCCCCACACCTCACTGCCCCTCCCCCACCCTCTCTATCATCTCACTGCCCCTCCCCCGTCCTCTCCACCCCTCCCCATCACTGCCCCTCCCCCACCCTCTCCATCACCTCACTGCCCCTCCCCCTTCTGAAGTTGTGGAAGGACTGTCTATGATTGGAGGGCGGAGTCAGCTGTGTGTGTAATCTGAGCTTCAGTAAACAATGTGGGGGGGAGGGGGTGGTGCCCAATAAATCTCCGGTGGTGGGTGGGGCTTCCCACGGATAGTTGAATCCAATTAAGAGGGCGGAGACACCAAAGAGAGGCGGAGCTTTCTGCTCCCATACCAACAATCACATGACACCGTAAGGCGAGGACGTGGGCGGAATTTAGTGCCGAAGGCTGTATGACGTCTACAGGCTCCGCCCACCCTTGGCCACGGAACTATTATAGGTCAGCTGACAAAACGTCCTTCCGTACTACACCGGAAATAAGGAAGGAATTGGCGTATGGAACAATCATGTGATGTGTAGAGCCAATCAGCGGCCAGAGAGAAAAAGAGCGAGAATGTTATAGAGAAGGGTGAGTGAGACCCCGAGACCCGCCCCGACGTGATCCTACCCCCCATACCTCTATATACCACCCTCCCCCATATTATACCCCCTATAGCCTCCTATATACCACCCTCCCCCATATCCACATCACCCCTCCCCCATAATATAGAACATATTATAAAAATTTATACCACCCCTCCCCATATTATACCCCCCCATACTCTATATATCACCCCTCCCCCATATTTATATCACCCCTCCCCCCATATTATACCTATATATCACCCCCCATATTATACCCCCCCATACCTCTATATATCAACCCCTCCCCCATATTGTACCACCCGCCTCCCCCATATTATACCCCCCATACCTCTATATACCACCCCCTCCCCCATATTATACCCCCCATACCTCTATATATCACCCTCCCCCCCATATTATATCACCCCTCCCCCCATATTATACCCCCCCCATACCTCTATATACCACCCCTCCCCCATATTATACCCCATACCTCTATATACCCCCCATACCTCTATATACCACCCCTCCCCCATATTATAACCCCCCATACCTCTATATATCACCCTCCCCCCATATTTATATCACCCCTCCCCCCATATTATACCCCCCCATACCTCTATAATACCACCCCTCCCCCATATTATACCCCCCATACCTCTATATACCACCCCTCCCCCATATTATACCCCCCATACCTCTATATACCACCCCCCCCCATATTATACCTCCCCATACCTCTATATATCACCCCTCCCCCATATTATACCCCCCATACCTCTATATACCCCCATAACTCTATATACCACCCCTCCCCCATATTATACCCCCCATACCTCTATATACCCCCTCCTCCGTATTATACCCCCCATACCTCTATATACCCCTCCTCCGTATTATACCCCCCATACCTCTATATATCACCCCTCCCCCATATTATACCCCCCATACCTCTATATATCACCCTCCCCCATATTATATCACCCCTCCCCCCATATTATACCCCCCCATACCTCTATATACCACCCCTCCCCCATATTATACCCCCCCCATACCTCTATGATACCACCCCTCCCCATATTATACCCCCCATACCTCTATATATCACCCTCCCCCATATTATATCACCCCTCCCCCCATATTATACACCCCCCATACCTCTATATACCACCCCTCCCCCATATTATACCACCCCTCCCCCCATATATACCCCCCATACCTCTATATACCACCCTCCCCCATATTATACCACCCCTCCCCCATATTATACCCCCATACCTCTATATATCACCCCTCCCCCATATTATACCCCCCATATTATATCATCCCTCCCCCATATTATACCCCCCATACCTCAATATACCACCCCTCCCCCATATTATACCCCCCATACCTCAATATACCACCCCTCCCCCCATATTATACCCCCCATACCTCTATATATCACCCTCCCCCATATTATACCCTGCATACTTCTATATACCACCTCCCCCATATTATACCCCCATACCTCTATATATCACCCTCCCCCATTATTATACCCCCATACCTCTATATATCACCCTCCCCCATATTATACCCTGCATACCTCCTATATACCACCCTCCCCCATAGTTATACCCCCCATACCTCTATATATCACCCTCCCCCATATCATATCACCCCTCCCCCAAATTATATCACCCCTCCCCCCATATTATACCCCCCCATACCTCTATATACCACCCCTCCCCCATATTATACCACCCCTCCCCCATATTATACTCCCCATACCTCTATATATCACCCTCCCCCATATTATACCCCCCATATTATATCATCCCTCCCCCATATTATACCCCCCATACCTCAATATACCACCCCTCCCCCATATTATACTCCCCATACACTCTATATATCACCCCTCCCCCATATTATACCCCCCATACCTCAATATACCACCCCTCCCCCATATTATACTCCCCATACCTCTATATATCACCCCTCTCCCCCATATTATACCCCCCATACCACTATATATCACCCTCCCCCATATTATACCCTGCATACCTCTATATACCACCCCTCCCCCCATATTATACTCCCCATACCTCTATATACCACCCCCTCCCCATATTATACCCCCCATACCTCTATATATCACCCTCCCCCATATTATATCACCCCTCCCCCCATATTATACCCCCCATACCACTATATATCACCCTCCCCCATATTATACCCCTGCATACCTCTATATACCACCCCTCCCCCATATTATATCACCCCTCCCCCCATATTATACCCCCCATACCTCAATATACCACCCCTCCCACATATTATACCCCCCATACCTCAATATACCACCCCTCCACCATATTATACCCCCCATACCTCAATATACCACCCCTCCCCCATATTATACTCCCCATACCTCTTTATAACATCATGGTATAGATAAAGGGGGACTTTATATACAAAGGTGGATGAGTGCCGGGAGGAATTTTGGATGGGGCACGATGGATGAGGGGGATTCAATACACAGAGGAGGAGGAGTCCAGAATGGGGAGGAGTTTTTTATGTGTTGCGATGGATAATGGGGGATTTCATACACAGAGGAGGAGGAGTCCGGGATGGGGTGGAGTTTTTTATGGGTTTTGTTTTTTAAACCTGCAAAGCAAAAGGCATAATGAGCTAGTATGCACCGCATACTAGCTCATTATGAAATACTTACCTTAGAACGAGGCCCCGACATCTGGCCCGATCCACGCCGAGGGAGCCGACATGCTCCCTCAGCGTTTCTTCCGGGTATCGCGGCTCCGGCGCTGTGAGTGGCCGGAGCCACGATATCGTCACTCCCGCGCATGCGCGCCGGAAATTTCATTCCGGCCGGCCACTGCCGGATTTTCAGGCCGAGAACCCCCTTGTGCGCATGCGCCGCTGCAGTCAGCGGCGCATACCGAGGGGGATATCTCCTACACCGTACAGGTTTAGGAGATATTTTTTTTTTACCTACAGGTAATCCTTATTATAGGGCTTATTATAGGGCTTACTTGTAGGTAAAAGGTAAAAATTTGAGTATACAACCACTTTAATACACAGAGGAGGAGGAGTCCAGAATGGGCGGGATTGATAAAGGGGGACTTTATATACAGAGGAGGAGGAGTCCGGGATGGGGTGGAGTTTGGAATGGGGTGGGGCTCTATATACAGAATAGAAGGGGGAGGAGTCTAGCATAGATAAAGTGGGGGCTCCATACTCTGAATAACACGCCCCGTCCTTTGTTCTCTCCTTCTTGCAGGTGGCGTGGGCGAGCCGCTGATGGCGGATGGGGGCGGAAACTTCCTACAGCGAGACAAGAAAAGTAAATTGACGTCTTTTCAGAATTTCTGTTTCAATCTTTTTATTGAGTTTGGAAATGAGAAGAAAAACAATATAAAATATGAACGGCCAATCATAGTCCACGTGTAGAAATATGGTGACATCAGTACAAGACCGGGGGCGGGGTCAAGCAACATCCAATTAAAAGGGGGCGGGGTCAATCAGCATCCAATTAAAAAGGGGAGGGGTCAATCAATGTCCCATTAAAAATGGTCTTACAGATCCCACTGACTCTCATTTAATAAAATGTTATAAAAAAAAAAAGTCCTGCCCTTTGACCCTTACTTACAATGTATCTCTCCTCATACAGAGAGAAAAACACAGGGGGCGGTCTTCACAGTGACTGATTTCTCTCCTAGCCAATCAGAGGCCACAACAGCGATCAGGTGACTCGGAGTCAGGAGTTCTGGGTCCTGATCGTTAGTACAGGATGGGGAGGAGTCTGGGTGTGGGATGGATAAAGGAATCCAGGATGGGGAGGAGCCTGTGGTGGGATGGATAAAGGAGGAGCCTGGGTGTGGGATGGATAAAGGAGGACTTTATATACAGAAGAGGAGGAGTCCAGGATGGGGAGGAGCTGGGGGTGGGATGGATAAAGGAGGAGTCCAGGTTGGGGAGGAGCCTGGGTGGGATGGATAAAGGAGGACTTTATATACAAAGGAGGAGGAGGAGTCCAGGATGGGGAGGAGCCTGGGGTGGGATGGATAAAGGAGGACTTTATATACAGAGGAGGAGTCCAGGATGGGGAGGAGCCTGGGGGTGGGATGGCTAATGAAGGACTTTATATACAGAGGAGGAGGAGTCCAGGATGGGGAGGAGCCTGGGGTGGGATGGATAAAGGAGGACTTTATATACAGAGGAGGAGTCCAGGATGGGGAGGAGCCTGGGGGTGGGATGGCTAATGAAGGACTTTATATACAGAGGAGGAGGAGTTCAGGATGGGGAGGAGCCTGGGGTGGGATGGATAAAGGAGGACTTTATATATATATATAATGGAGGAGGAGTCCGGGATAGGGAGGAGCCTGGGGTGGGATGGATAAAGGAGGACTTTATATACAGAGGAGGAGGAGTCCAGGATGGGGAGGAGCCTGGGGGTGGGATTGATAATGAAGGACTTTATATACAGAGGAGGAGGAGTCCAGGATGGGGAGGAGCCTGGGGTGGGATGGATAAAGGAGGACTTTATATACAGAGGAGGAGTCCAGGATGGGGAGGAGCCTGGGGGTGGGATGGCTAATGAAGGACTTTATATACAGAGGAGGAGGAGTCCAGGATGGGGAGGAGCCTGGGTGGGATGGATAAAGGAGGACTTTATATACAGAGGAGGAGGAGTCCAGGATGGGGAGGAGCCTGGGGGTGGGATTGATAATGAAGGACTTTATATATAATGGAGGAGGAGTCCGGGATAGGGAGGAGCCTGGGGTGGGATGGATAAAGGAGGACTTTATATACAGAGGAGGAGGAGTCCGGGATGGGGAGGAGCCTGGGGTGGGATGGGAGGAGTCTGGATGTTCTATTCGCTGGCACTGATACTCATTTTTATAATAAAACAATCCTGCCCACAATATTCTGGCCCCGCCCCCGATCGATCCTTTCGGTATTTCCTCTTATTTTTGCAGGCAGTCGTTCGTTTCTCTCAATGTTTCTTTCCTTTCCATTCACGAGAGAGAAAAACACAGGGGGCGGGCTTCATAGTGACTGATCACTCTCCTAGCCAATCGGAGGCTGTGGCAGCGTTCGGATTACCCAGAGCTGGGGGTACGGGACGTGGGGCTCCCGCTGAGACCCCATTGTCTGGGAATTGGCTGTGTGGCGCCCGCCCACCACAAAGACATACGAGGCCCCGGGGGGGGGGGGGGAAAGCTCCGCCCAGTGAGGCTGCATATCTGCGCACTGAGGGCGTGAAGGGGTTAAGGCAGGGGTCTCAAACTGGTGGCCCTCCAGCTGTTGCGGAACTACAAGTCCCATCATGCCTCTGCCTGGGGGAGTCATGCTTGTACCTGTCAGCCTTGCAATGCCTCATGGGACTTGTAGTTCCACAGCAGCTGGAGGGGCCGCCAGTTGGAGACCCCGGGTTCATGTCTGGGGATGTTTTCCATGGATTGGTGTGATGTCCGGAGACGAGGCACCTTGGGACGGGTCCACCACGTGTGGAGAGCTGAGCCCACCTCACCACAACCCCGGACACAGGAGGGTGACGCACCCGGGAACATTTTTATAAAGGCGTTGAGGCGGTAGGTACCATCCCGCAGACACCTTGTACCCCCGCCTTAATCAGGGCAACATTCAGAATACCCTTGTGGTGGGGTCCAGGTTCACCAGTCCTCCTCCTCGGGGGTGGGGCCCAAGTCCCTCTCCTAAGGTAGCTGTGAAGAGGGAAGTTACATGGATGTTCACCCTGCCAGGTCGGGGCTTTTCCTCCGCATGTGTATTGGTTGTAAGTGGAAATTCTTGGGGGAGGGGGGCATCTCCAAATCCTGTACAAAATCCGAGGGCGGCGCACACCTCTCTGGTCAAGAAAGGGTCCTCTACCGGAGAGGTTCCCGTTATTCCACCGGCTAAGGTGTGCAGGTGACATCCCTGGCGGGAATTGAGGGTTACTGAGAAGGGGGAGCAGAGAGCCCGCCATCTACAGGTGGATTCCCGCAGACCAGCACAACGGGAGACAATGGGGGGCCACATGGTGGTCTTACGGGAGGGAGGCCGGAGCACCAAGTCTATAGGCCGAGGGGAACAAGCCTGGGCCTCTATGGACATCCAGTCCGGCCAATAATGCTTATATTGTGGGATGTAATATTCCCGAAAGGGCCGTAAATTGTACCCGGGCCAACCTACTGCACTTAGCGCCCCAAATAAATGACCCGAGTGCCTCCGGCAGGACTAAGATGGAAACTTCTACAATAATGCAGCATTTTGGGCAAAACCAAAAAACCATCTTCTTCACTGATGCAATTCTCCCTGTCCAAGACAAGGTTGCATCAGACCACACCCCTCGCATCCCCCCATACACAGACCACGCCCCTCGCATCCCCCCATACACAGACCACGCCCCTCGCATCCCCCCATACACAGACCACGCCCTCGCATCCCCCCATACACAGACCACGCCCCTCGCATCCCCCCATACACAGACCACGCCCCTCGCATCCCCCCATACACAGACCACGCCCCTCGCATCCCCCCATACACAGACCACGCCCCTCGCATCCCCCCCATACACAGACCACGCCCCTCGCATCCCCCCCATACACAGACCACGCCCCTCGCATCCCCCCATACACAGACCACGCCCCTCGCATCCCCCCCCGTACACAGACCACGCCCCTCGCATCCCCCCCGTACACAGACCACGCCCCTCGCATCCCCCCCGTACACAGACCACGCCCTCGCACCCCCCGTACACAGGCCACGCCCCTCGCACCCCCGTACACAGGCCACGCCCTCGCATCCCCCATGCACAGTGGACT